>NC_068358.1:23875388-24172888 GCF_020536995.1 Dreissena polymorpha | reverse complement strand
CCATCAAAAAGTTTCAAAATACTCTTGAATGTCAAATTTCCAGAAAAGCCTTGGTAACTTTTATAGCGTTAATAGATTTTATCAGCTAGCATTGCCAACAAGAAAATAACATAACCTGTCATAACACATTATATTCTTCTCTTTTCATAAAATCATATTGGGAAATTTTCTTTTAAATCTCAGAGTTTTAACTTGTTAATGAAAAAAGAGAATTCTATTTAACACATTTTATTTTAATGCAGACTATCTTTTAAATTAAATATTGAAATTCATAAACCAAGTCAACAATCCAACAACACGCAAGACACAATTGTTCACTAAAATACATGTTGGCTTTAGTTTCCACAAAATTGTCGCTGTTATCTCAGACAAATGTTCTCCCCAACAAACGCCAGATACACTAAGTTTCGTGTTTCAGCTAGGAAATGATAACAGACAGACAGACAGACAGACAGTTTATTCAGACTTATACATAAGTACATCGTCTTAATACACAAATATACACATTATTTTCTGTCACATGAATAGGTATAACAACATAACATTACATAACATAAATGGTCATTTAAGAATTCAAATATAAATAAACACAATCAAATTGCATGAATACGTAAATTCTATCAAAGCGGTAATGAAATTTATTAAACAGATAACAAACTGAAAACAAGCTAGTAATAAGGTAGACTTAGAACAATGAAGTATTAGATTTCCGCGAGAAGAGAATTTTATAAACAATTTGCTGTGAGGAGAAAAAGAAATGTTTTGATAGAAGAAAATAAATGTGCACCAACAACATCAAAACGAGTAATTGTGTTGCTATAACATGCTATATGGCCCAAAACAATGCCAAACACCACGACATATGAAATACCCAATACTGTCGTAGGAGCAAGAAGACTTGCTACATTACTATGATTAGAAAAGCTTATAAGCACACACTGATTACACAATTTTTGTGTAATCAACTAAGATTATTTGTTTAAAAATACTGTGTCCATTTTAAACTAAAATGTTCTGAGTATATTTTCGCAAATAAATAAAATGTACTAAGCACATTCACATAATCGCCCCTCGCAATGTGTTGTTTCAGCGAGACTGGCACGTGCGTAACCAAGTCATCTTGCGCTTAACGCCGTAAATCGTGCTACTGACCCGTATTCAGGGGTAGCCCCAGATTATTTGCTAAATCAAGACGTAATGTAGTAACAGATTCCCCACTAACACGGCACCCCGCTTCGTTGTTTGTATTGAAAGGAACACTTTAAGAAGCACGAAACATCTCCTCAAAATCAAGAAAAAAAACACTACCTAGATCGGGTTTCGGAATCGTCCTCCATTGATTACACTTGCTTCCTTTTTCTGCCTCGAGGAATTTCCGAAGATTGCTCGAGATATAATTGTAAACGTTTTTAACGATCATAACACCAGCACAGGCAGTTTACAAAAGGCGGAATGACGTCATATCACGTGGTACGGAAATTGCGTAATTCTATTGTACTAACGATCCCGACCAAGGCAATCCGTAAATAACGTAACAGACAAAGTATTCCGTAATCGTATCTATATGAACCAGTAAACAACAATCGTTTCCGCGAAAATAAATGTTATTAATTTATATTCAGAAATTAACAAGTCATATGTTCATATTAACAAAAAATAAGTTCCAAATAGTTAATATTTTGAAAAGTCTTAAATACATATCAATGCATGAATGAATAAAGTTGGAATTCGAACCCTGGAAATCTGGGAGCAATATCTACTACGCTAACACTGTACGATTCAATGTCAACAGTGTATGTTAAAAGCTATGTTAGTAATAGACGTTTTTCCCCAAATTATATATGAAGTTCGTTGCATACGCCTTAATATTTTACCGATTGATTATCCATAACGAAAGATATTTGTTTTCATTTTTCATAGTCACGATTGTTAAATTTGATCACTGTAATATCATTCATAAATTCTTTTTTATATTTTTTTATTATAGAAATATGGAGGTTAATTTAAAAAAACCCATATATTTTGTGAGTGTCATGTTGCGAAACTATGAACCGGTCCTTTTCAGTGTTTTCAAATAAACTGTTTTAATAATATATGTGAGGTCTTTGCGATACTTACTGACAGGTTGTGCTATGTTTATCTTTATATAGCTTTTGACACCATTTGCTCTTTAAATACATATAACTATCTTCACATAATATACATCCAGATATTAATATATTGATCAAATTAAAATATATAATTGGAGCTTTTCTGTCTAAACATACTGTTCATTTTGCCGCATATAGCCAACTATGTCCGAAATCATGCAGCTCCTAATATGGCAAGGGGAAGATCCATATTAGACTTTGTCGTTCGTTCTAATCCTTTTCGGACATGAAACTAAATTAGTAATGTTGTGTAATATTCTTTGTATATATCATGTTTACTTGTTTAAAATATGTATGTTGAAACTAACTTAGATATCAACCCTTTGACGATCGTATGAACAAATTTTACTTAAGGTAGTGCACCTCTAATGATTTCCCGCGATTTCTTCGAAGGTTGAAGAGCCTACTATTAGGTGCCGTAGCCTAGTGGTTAAGGCGATAGACTAGAAATCTTTTGGGATATTCCCGCGCAGGTTCGAATTCTGCCGACGACGTATACTTTTTTGCGACGCGTTTTATTTATTTTCTAACGTAATTTGATTTAATATGGCATATAAGCTATATTTATTGTTAAATATGTTGCAATTTTTATGCACATTTTTCAATTATTAAAATTAAAACAACGTTATGGCGAAATTGGGTGATTTACTGTTGAAAATACGAACCATGCATGTTGCATTTTTATTTTTATTTCAAAAAGTAAACGGTAAATCTGTCTAGTTCTTGGTATTTTTGCTGTATATAGTGTTTCTGTAAAAACTAAGTTTAAAATATGACTTAAATGATACTATTTTGAATTTTATGACACTTTGTTTTTAACCGACCCAATTTTTACTTGGCTGAAATCACTTACATTTCATGGTGCTCTTCCATAGATAGAAATTTGTAAAAAATAAATGTCTGTAAAAGAATACTTATTTCATCTTGTTTAAACTTTAAACACCTTTACAGCATCTGTACACACCAACTGCATGCCCATATTTGGAAATTTGAATGAATTATGGAACTTTTATATACCCCAGGGGTGAAAATAAATTGGACAAAAGCCGAGCGTGGGGGTGGTTTTGAAAAAATCGGTATATTTTTTTAAAAAGCATGGAAAGCCTACCTACAAATTTGCATGTAGTTCAGTGAAATGATGCTGATTAAGAAAATAATTAATTAGATTATATTTGGATATGTGCCCATTAGAGGTGCACTACCTTAACGAGTTTTATAAAATATTACATGGAATGACATTTTATGTAATGATGAATAACCATTTTAATTCAGCGAAACGTTTTCGTTAATCCTAACGGTAATTTGCTGATTTCATGTCGATGACGATATTGCATCAACTAAACGCCATGCAATCGACAACATTTTGTATGATGTCATTTAAATATAATTTAATACTTACCTGAGTCTTACCTTTATAATATAATGCATAATTCCTTATAATTTAGGTAGGCTTGTTATTCAGCAGAAACTATTGAACCAGTAAAACGTTCATTATAAAAATTATGTACATACTAAACATTGACAATGTAAAAAACATGTTGGAATATATTACTCGAATTACTCCGGTGATACTGATTTTGGCGAGTGGAACAAGAACCAGTAGATGATTGACATGTTTATGCCAGTTAGTAAAAGTGTGTAAAAAAAGTTTATTTGCGGGCATAAATGCTGAGACACGCTTCAGTCGCTTGACGAATTAATTCATAACGGAAGCATTAATTTGTATTTTGCAGTGGTGAAACTAGAATTTTAGTTTGAACAAAATCGGTGTGCTCTACTTGAGTTTGTTACATATGGAATGCTGATTAAATTAGAATCGATGCAAATATCGATATTTTTTCTTGTTACTCTTCTTTTGCGTGGAATTTGTGGGACTATTTCGAGTGGCGTTTGCGGGAACGATCACAAACAATGTTAAGGTTCAGTTAATTTAATCAGTTTTCGCTTTTGTTTTTAGAAATAAAAGCCTTTTTATTGCATCGGCAACAAATTTACAAAATATTGTAGGATAAACTACAAACTCGGCAAGCCTCGCCATGTCAAACTTTCTTCAACTCGTCGGATAAATTCAAGTACACAATAACACTCACATAGTATTCTCTATTTTTTTCACTTCAAAATACGTTAAGGGAAATGTTCGCATATTTGTTTTGCATTTAAAAAAAATTCATTTGGATCTTTACGAGCAACGTTAACGTGTTATTTCTCCACCACTAAAGCAAATGACACAAACAGCAGATTTTAAATGCTATGTTAAAAAAAAACAAGCGTTTAAAAAAATTATCGATGTAAAGCATTTCGAAATGCTTTATGTTTTACTAATTTCGATTGATGATTTTTTTATGGAATGCATTTGATTTAAATGTATAATTGCGAGATTAAGTCTTGTTAATAAAGTTCATGAAAACATTTATGGGATCTCAACGTGTCATTGTGTGTTGGCAAACTCAACAATACGTTCGCATTCATTTTGATAACGTTTGATAATATTTCTGAATATTATACACAGTTCAATATAATAAATACACTTTGTTAATTTGAACTTTTAAGCACACTTTTGATCGTTATTTCCATTTTCAACACGTAATTTACAGTGGCAGCTATATCCCGCGCTGAGATCTTTGTGACATTCAAGTCGAGTTGGCTTGATCAGCAAATACCTTCCGTAAAACATCATACTGATTGAGCAAAAAAGGAAACTGAATGAATGAAATTAATATATTGACTTACGAAACTTTATTTACTAAATGAACACGAACAACTCAACGTATTATACTATATATCATAATATAAAAAATAAACATAAATAAAAACTTATTATGCACTAAATTCGATATAAATTTACAAAGCATCTTATTAATTTGTACAATAGTATAAACATACGTGGATAGTGGACAGCTTATTAGACAAAAAGCCGCAAATCAAAAAACTATAAACATTCATAGTAACGCATCTAATAAAAGTCCACTTTGTCATCGTTTACTAATACCAGCATGGAACACAACGCAATAGGCTATAGGACACATGTGGATTACAAGACATACACATTAATCAAGTTTATATATAAGGGGAACACAAATTATAATTAGACTATCTTCTTTTCATTAAATGTTAGCGTTATTATATTTTATGTTAAAGCTACTAAATGCTGAACGATGCGTGAGGGAAAGAATTGCTACCCTAATAACTCTTAGTTTTCAGACACTTAAATTAATTGTTTTTGTCCGAATATTTATATGCACAATATTATTCCCATAACTTGGTATCAACTAATACTGTATTGAATTATCAATCGAGCTTCATTTAAATAAAATTATGTTCATCTAAAATTGAATGCTTTGTTTACATGGTCTGGTGTTCTTTGGCTCTTAAAATATAGTTGTACCGCAATGTATTAATCGACAATTGAATAATTGTCTATAGTTTCAACAAGTCCGTTCTTTCTCATTTTGTGCATATATTCCCATGTAATAATATCAGTCTGAAATAGTGCATGTACTGATTTAAACGACTATATTAAAGGGATCTTTTCACGCTTTGGTAAATTGACAAAATTGAAAAAAGTTGTTTCAGATTCGCAAATTTTCGTATTAGTTATGATATTTGTGAGGAAACAGTAATACTGAACATTTACCATGGTCTAATATAGCCATTATATGCATCTTTTGACGATTTTAAAACCTAAAAATTATAAAGCGTTGCAACGCGAAACGATTGAATAATTTGGAGAGTTCTGTTTTTGTCGTTAAATTTTTTGAAACTACGAAGATTGCTTATATAACGTATAAAATACGTCAAGTATGTGTACTCGGCGGAATAGCTCAGTAGGCTAAAGCGTTTTTACTTCAGGACTCTGGCAGGACTCCAGGGGTCACTGGTTCGAAACCTGCTCCGGGCAATGTTCTTTTGCTTTTTTCAATTTTATTCTTGATTTTTTACTGGAGCTTTTACGATCCAATGTTTACAATTATCAATATAAAGCATTTAATGAATAAGTTAAAAAATGCCAAAATCTGTGAAAAGGCCCCTTTAAGTTACAGCACATGGTCTGTTGCATCACGTACGATTGCCATGCATGGAACATTACCTTGCCGACGAAAGCAACAGTTCCGCGCTATTATTAAAACACGGGTTTTACAGATCATACATGTATTGAGAATTGTGTATACGTTGCATGCGTACAAAGGGACGTGGCTGTACAAAAACGTTGTAAATCAGTTCTATAAATGGGCATGGTAAAATATACATGTACTTAAAATTTATCGATACCGTTAAACAATAATAACGGGTATTGTTTTTCTAACTTATCCGCTGTAAGTATTTAATTGGTTACTATTTACAATTCACTTTTCAAAAGTAACAATTTTTAACAGTAAACAGGTGTGATGATGATACCCGAAAATGTATGTAATGTATTGTTTTATTTACCGCTTTATTTTACGTAAATGGTAAAACTGTGAGTTAGTTGTTTATCAACTTGCGATAAATGCTTACTTCGTGACCGTCGTCATTCAACAATAATTGTCGCCAGTTAATCCCACCATTAATTCCGCCCTAATTAGCATTCTCGCAACCGTTTGGACCGTGAACATCACAATTTGGCGACTGGAAAATATCCCCTTTGTGCACCTAGGTCAGCATACACGACAATATAATGTGGCTCGAATATTTGATACGCACGTCATCCTATTGGTTATAAGTGGTTTATCAATTACCCCATGTAGCATTTATGGCGATTACGCGTGGAAGTTGATACCGAGTGCTCGTTTTAAGTAGTGAATATTGATACACTTATAGAGAAACCTTGTTTGTTAACAATTGCCATTTTATTTAACATTTTCAGTTTTAATCACCAGCTGAAGGAATCAACCGCTATTGGCGATTTAGGCGATCGGAAATGCTTACATAGCATCAGTCAATGTCCGTGAAATTAGCGACAGTCTGAAAAACAAATCTATACTCCTGTATAACGACACCAACATGAATGCCTTCATGATCGTGCTTGTAAATACCAGGCAGTAAAGTTATTGATTACACTAAGGTAGAAATTTTACTACCGATAACAAAGATTGGCATGCTATAATGTGAACCGCTATTTTTTTGTTAAGTGTAATCAACATATACGCTCGTTGTGCTTACTAGTATTACGTTGTTTGTTTTTTATTTGTAGTTTTTAAAACCTTCCCAAAAGTGCAAAAACAACAGCCTATTTGTCGAACTCCAGATTGTTAGCTGGTGATTTTTTCCTAGATAACCTAATTGATAAAATAAAAAGACATTAACCAATAAAGCGCTTAATTTTAAAAATAACAGAACATAAAAGTTTATTTTAAATTAAGCATGCGCAGCTCATCGTCATTAATATTCATATAAAATAATACATTGTCATTTCAAAAACATTAAGATAATCATAAATAATAGCATCACCAAGATATTTTCAGGGCAGTTTGCCAAGCCAGAGAGGCGCGCAATGAACATCGGAGGAATAATATTAGATAACGAAAAGCAAAAGAAAAGGTGGATTGAGTACTTCCGGGAGCTACTATACAGCTCTTGCAAACCCTCCGAAGATAACGCGAGCTACATTCGATGTGCCAATAAAGTGCTGCACTCCAACGAAGAAAGAGATAAGTAGCGCCATCAAGCAATTAAAGAACGCAAAATATGCAGGACCTGACAGCATATCCGCAGAAGCGCTTGAGGCTGACGTCGAGACCAGTGTGGATCTATTTTATCCTCTCATAAGCAAGATATGGGAAGAAGAAGAAATTCTAAAAGAGTGGAAAGAGGGATACCTCATCAAGCTTCCGAAGAAATGCAACCACAGTTCCTGCTCCGCCTACCGAGGAATCATGCTGTTATCCATCCCAGGCAAGGTTTTTAATCGCATCTTGCTGAACCGGATGAAATACGCATTAGACCCGCATCTACGTGACCAACAAGCCGACTTTCAAAAGGAGAGATCGTGAACGGATCAGATCGCAACCCTGGAACAAGCCCTGGAGTGGAATTTGCCCTTGTATGTCAACTTCATTGACTATGAAAAGCGTTCAACAGCATTGCCCGGGAGTCCCCCTTGAGACTTCTGAGACACTACGGATTGCCAGGAAAGATCACCAACATCATCAGGAAGTCTTATAGAGGGATGAACAGCAGAATCGTTAATGGCGGTCAACTCACGGACGACTTTGAAGTGAGAACCGGCGTGAGGCAAGTTTGCTTACTCTCATCTTTCCTGTTCCTGCTGGCCATAGACTAGGTAATGAAGACTTCGACGGATCAGAAGCGGTAGGGAATTCGGTTGACACTCTGGAAGCAGTAGGTAAACCCTTTCCGATGATATGGCTCTTGTTTTCCACACGCAACAACAGATGCTGGAAAGAACAAACATGGTAGCGGACAACTCGGCCTCACCATCAAAAGAGGGGAGAGCAAGGTGTTCAAGACCAACGCATTTAACAACAAACCCATCACAGTCCAATGTGCTGGAAGAGGTGGACAGTTTCACCTATCTCGGCAGCATTCTGGACAACCAGGGTGGAACGGATGCAAATGCCAGAACCGGCAGCGGTAAAGCACGAACAGCCTTCCATCTGCAGAAGAACATCTGGTGATCCAGCGCAATCGGCATCACCACCAAGATTAGGCTAAATACCATCGTGAGGCCAATACTCCTCGTAGGAGCAGTCACCTGGAGAACCACTGTCACCACCATAAAGAAAATACAGGTCTTCATCAACACCTAAATTAAGAAGATCCTCAAGATCCGCTGGCCAGACAAGATCTCAAACGACGAAGAATAATGGAGAAGAACAAAGCAGAACCCAGTTCAAGAAGACATCCTTTAGAGGCGTTGGTGGTGGATGGGCCACATCCTTCACAAGCCTGCAACCAATACGACAAGGAAATCTATCGCATGGAACCCCTTAGCGAAAAGGAAGAGAGAACGGCATTGAAACACTTGGTACCGTGACATGGATGCAGGTGCTAAGCAGATGGGCCAAACATGAGGGCAGCTGGAGAGACTCGCCCAGAACCGAGACGCCAGCAGGAAGCTGGTTGGCGGGGCCACAGGCGAAGATGATGAGATTAGATGAATAGCAAACAATGGTTCTCGAAATAATAAAAAACAAAAACTATGAATACATTGAGCAGAACTTTGTGGGTTCCTTATGAAGATAATTTCAACTGAATTACTACGTAAAGGAATCTAATGACACCATTACATTTATTAATTGTTCCATAACCTGTATCAAGTATTCATATATATTTATCACAGTAAAGCAAATGCAACGGGCTAACTGACTTCTTTTATTCATCTTCCGGGTTTTATTAGCGTCAAATTTGTGTAAAAAAAACAACATAGGTGAGGTACAAAGGATTTAAACAAATAAGATGAAATTTTGATAAAGCATACCACTTTCCAAACATTAAGCTCTATTATTATTAATAGGTGAAATATTTGTGTCTGGTAAACTAGACATCCAATTTATTTTTTCCCAAAAATAGTGAGTCAGAAAATTGTGATTGTCCGAAACCTGCTTTATTAACTTACTTACTGCGTAATGGATTTTATGACTGGATTCCCTATGTACTAATGGGTCAATTTATCAATACTCGGTCAGTTGAAACAACAATGGTAAAGGTCCAGTCACAAACATGGAACTACAACTATGCTAAAAATCCAGTTACAAAAATGGAACTATCGCAGCACCGCTTCTAGTCATTGATTGGTCGACGGCCAAAGCACTAACCTCTTGTTACTTTTTCATGTAAGCAAAATCTGCCAGCGACCGCTAGGGTAAATGATCAAGCGCAGAAACACGTAAACATCGTGTCAGATGTAAAAAAAACTCATTATTTAAATTCGATCGTTAACCGTTTTGCCTATAAGCATTTATTGTCCTTTGAACGTATGCATAACGGATATAATAACTCGGTTTGCATCCGTTTTAGTCACAAACAATTCTTAAAAATGAAGAAGGCCCGATGATTAAATATATAAAGGAATGTTATACAAAAATTAGAACGTACAACAACGTTTATTTAACATTAATATTATATTTTATTGTTCAACGACCTTCAATTGAGTTAACGTAGCGCATGAAAACATAACATCACGAAAACAGATTTTCCACTTAGGTTTCCATTGACATTCTGATACATTATTGTCAATCTAAATATAATTTTATGACATAAATGATAAGTGCATATAATTTTAATAATTTTTATATCTAATGGATAAGGATCTGACAACAAATAGCACATTTATCATAAAAATATCTTCAATTTATTAGTAAGACACATATATCTGTTTGTGAATTGTAATATTTATTCTTAACAACTAGTGCGGTCAGAAAACAAAAAAAAATATGCATGTAAAGTTAATATTAAAATGTTGCCGGACAAATGTTGCTGTATCTTAAATGAATCAATCAGAGAAGCAAAACATTATAATATATGTAAATTACAGTAAACAGCATGATATAAATTGTATGCTAATATGAATATAAATAAATATGACAAATATTTTAATATTGTAAATAGTTATTCATATCATCACATTAACACACACACATACTAATTTGAAAAGATGTGATAACTAGCTCAGAAAGTACATATCTTAAAGCATATTTATATTTAAAAAAAATCACCTGAAACACCACATATTAAATAGGATTACGCCCTTCCGCGACGGAACGAGTGCATGATGAATATGTGCGCGATGGAAACAGATATAAGGCTTATAGTTAGTTTCAAATCTTGTAAAACGGGGCAACCGTTTGATTGTTAACAAAGCAAAATAAAGGGTCGGTAGATGACAACTGAAGTAGCTTTGTCTGTGCCGAAATGTGTTCACATGGTATTAATGCGAAGATTCATTTTTCCTTGTACCTTATACGTCTCCTAAATAAACAAGAAACACAACGATATAAATTGGAAATACAGCTTGTATTTTGGTATCTATGCGTACGACCAGATGACACATTTATAACGTATGACAATAAACAAATGTGAACAATTCACATTTTGATATATCTGATAAAGATTTCATAACTCATACATTAACTAACGCTCATATAGTTTACACAAACAAAACAACAACTGACTATATTCCTGCAGATAATCATTTTCATGAGAAAATTTTATATCCAATAAAATATTAGGAAAATTAACGTGTTCTCTGGTTCGTATCGCAAAGCCGAATGACTATCCCACGAGCAAATTTAATCGCCAAATCAATACACTGAGCGACCCTTAAAGTAGACTTTCTTATGCAAAGGAAAATAATTTTCCTCTAATTCGCTGCGCTCAAACTATGAAAATTATATTTACATAACGGAATAACGGGGTTATATGTCCAAATTGAATGATATTGGTGTATTTAATCATAACAAGACGTCCAACATTATGTAAAGTCACATCAGTTCAAACAAGGTCTTTATGCGATCGAAATCTAAAACAGATCATTGTTTCCTTTTGAGATATGTTATAAAAATGATTTATGTACATGGCAATTTTAAACGACCGATCGAATGTCACTTACTCAGTAAAATATCGTGCGAACAAAGGAAACGGTTCTGTAGTTGATTAACCATTGATTTATATAACAGTATATAGAATTTCGCCTTAAATAAATTAACAGCAGTAATCAGGCTGTGAAGTTGAACATTCGTCAGATGTAATTGTTTAACATATCGATTAATTTTACCGCGGGTTTTCTTCTGCTGATACATTTTTAATTTATAGGACCTCATAACAAAACATCAACTTCATACGCCATTTGGTCCTTCGACTCACCGGAGACTCAAGTGTTTTTTAAAAGAAGCTGATAATTTGTAAAATGTTCCAATTACAACAGTTCCTCTAAATATTCCGACGGAATAATATGTTTTCGAGAAATATTACTGTTTTTTTTTTTTAACTCTTACGTTTGTTTTCTATATTCTAAATGTGAAAGTTTCCAAAACACTTGGACAAACACCGTTTGGGACGTTTGAATTTCGACATTGCCCCACCGGCCTCATAAGTGACGCAATGTATGTCGGAACTGACGTCAACATTCGCAAGTGTGTGGAAATGTGCGCACTGCGGCCTTGGTGCGAGGCGCTATTGTACCGCAGTCAGTACCCTCTTTGTGAACTTTTCTCAGAGACTGGTTTAAAAGTGTTAGAAAAAACAGAAGTCGCTGGATATTGTCAGTTTCTTGACAAGCACAACTTTTCTCCAGAGGTATGGAGTTCTGTTTGTTTTTATTATAACTTTATATAAAGGTTATTTTACTCCAAAAATATGGGTTGTGGTATGATCACATGACATGGTACAGATAAAAATAATGATGTAGTTAATCTCAACTTAATTATCGGTCTCGGGTAGTGTTCGAGTAATCTCGTTAATAACAGGAGAACGATAATCCAAAAATACGCGTAACGAATGATCTTTGCAGTTGTAGATCTCGTTCAAAAATTACATCGGTATAAATTTAAACGCCGAATGTTTTTAAAAGACATTTGTTATTTTATTGAAGGCAATTTTCCCATTACCAGTACATTACCTGACTAAACATACAGCAAATCATTAGCATGAGCACGATTAAAATCGGGCGTATAAATAAGTAAAACCGCATATTAACATCAAATGTAGCTTAACCATCTTCCAATTGGAAAGTTCAGATTTGAGCAAATCGAAGTCACTTAACATAAGCAAAATTGCGCATTCAACAGAAGCGTAAATTCGGCGGTCATTGCCTCGGAAAAGTTAAACAAAGACCATATTTAATTATACGGTATTTCACCTGTTGCGATTAATCTTCGAGGATTGAGTTGAATCTTACTCTTGCGGCTAATTATTGCACATGGCGAGGATTGAGTTGAATCTTACTCTTGCGGCTAATTATTGCACATGGCGAGGATTGAGTTGAATCTTACTCTTGCGGCTAATTATTGCACATGGTCCCGCAAACCTGTCAACGTTTTTTTCAATAATTGAGAGAAGCAACAAGGAAAGACAGATTGTGATTTTATAACTGGTTTATTATGAGCACTGGAATCAAATGGTAAAACGAAGGGTAGTCGGTTGTTGACGATTTCAATGGTTAAAGCAGTGCAATCACGTTATACTCATTTGTATGTGAGATATATGGACAAGATAAAAATTGAAGCTGAATGTTGAACCATCCACAATAATAAGTTTTCAATTGGGTTTTATGGAAGACTGTAAAGTCTTAATTTATACACATGTACATGAAAGATGGGTTCTTTCGGCACATGAAGTATTTTTACCTAGTCTCGAATTTTATTTTATTTTTCATTTTTATATTTTGTAATATCTTTATAATTTCTCATACAATATTGATTTCGCACATATTATGGTTTTGAAAACATTGCAAGAAAAAAATACATTTATCTTAATTTCTTACGAAACTGATTTCATGGAATACCTTTGTTTATTTTTCCGAATCTACTTAGACGGGCATGATAACATAACGATGATCAATACATATTTTCTTGCAAATGTGTTGATACTTCTCGTTTTACAAATACTGTTGGCAATGTTTTACATTCCTCAAAGACGAAACATATATGCAGGCAACATTTTTTTAGAGAGAAATTTTACATGTTAAGAAGACAAGATGCATTTGCTGGCTTTCTTAATTTACGTTTTGCATTGCTTGCTTTGTTGATTATCTCTGTAGATATTTACTTAGACTGTTTACATGGAAAGCTCCGAAAATTCCGGTATTCATCGATAGCAATAGTATCCTTCAAATGAACTCTTATATGATGGGAAGGATAAATAAGCATTAAAACATTCTTAAGTTTAAAGATTACTTCAAACGTTTATCAATAATCGTTTTTTTATTGTTTTTGTTTTCGAAAAGTTTGAACTTATTTGCAAGACGAAGCTATACATTCAAAGATTTAGCATCTTTTATTGTGCGTGTATTGCGCTTGATCACCTATGAAATGATTTTGGTATTAAACGTTGTGCTGTTGCAAATATTGCACAGACAATATATAAATCTTGGGAAAAAAACCATAAAGACCACGCAAAACTGAATAGCAGAACTGGTTAATATATACACTTGCAGACTTTTCTAACGGAAAACTTTTCTTACTTTATTATTTCAGTTATGAGTATAGATTTTGATTAAACAAAATACATGTGATCATATAAGTGCATTTTGTGCAATATCACGATAAAATCATTCATCCGTGACGATCGGACGCTTTAGCAAGTGGAGTAAGTATATTTTCATCTTTTTACACATTGAAACGGTAAAACGCGATATAATTCTAAACTTATTTCAATTTGATCATCTTAGGTGGGTTCTAACACCAGGGAAATTAATATTTAAAAACAAATTACTCCATACTCCACGTGCTAATGCGATCGTTCGTCATGGATGAATGATTTTATCCTTAGCTTGCACATATTTCCTTTATAAGTAAAGAATTTGAGTTAAAAATGTGACCATGCGACTTAATTCTGTGCAATATAGCGATGAAAGCATTCTTTCACCTGCATCTTGCCAAAATGCCCGGTTGCGCTCCTGAATACGCATACGAGTCATATTGTTTTTCAAATAATGTTTATGTTTTCGTGATGAAAGAGCCCACCTTCAATGACGAAATTGAAATAAATTAAGAATAACTCGTTTCACCGTTTCCACGTGCACAGAGATTAAACTATAACTTCCCCACGTGCTAAAGCCTCCGATCGTTGTGTATGAATGATTCTATAGCGAGCTTGCGCAGAATGTTGTAAAACAATTACATGTACTCATTTTTAAATCCTAATGTTTACTTATAATGGAGATATTCAAGTTTGAAAAGTGTCGCTTTAGAAAAGTATCCAAGTGTACTTTGTTTTTAGTTCGTCATCCATGAGTGACAGTAAGAACTACACAGTGGCATACGTAATTGGTAACTTGTAACATTCACTAACACCATGAAAGCTAAGGGCAATCAAAGCGCTGTAGGCGCTGACGGCCTGGGGCTAGGTTTAGTGTGACGTAAAATGCATTTAGGGTGTTTTGTCCGAATTTCTCACTTTGTCCGAATTTATACGGATTGACCCTAGCGGTTGATTGCAGAAGCTCAGAGACTGTAAGAAAAGACAATAGTTGTGTATATACTACAGTGTACATAGACGGTGGAGGACAACACGATACTGGTTGTGGGAACAATAACCTTTTGTTCACCTCTACAGATCTGGTAGAGGTTCGTCTACATAGGCGGTAAAGATATACAACAACAACAACATGGCCGCAAAAAAACTGTTATTGTTGGCGTCAAAAAAAACAACTTTCAATAGCTTCAAATAGCTTTCTATTAAATAATTAACATATCAGAAAACACTCATACTTACTTTGTAATGTGTATACAAAAGAAAATCCACTTAAGCTCAAGTCTCAACCTTTTGCCGGTAGAGCCCCGGTCCAACCCGGTTTGCTAACGCCGGTCGACCGGCGAGGACCGGGATTATTCGTAGAATTTTTCTAACGCAGTCACACTATTTCCCGGTGCCGCCCCGGATGAAGCCGGTTAAAAGCCCGGCAGAGTCCCGGTCAACCCGGACTGGCTACTGTTTATCCCGGTGAATTCCCGGCAGAGCCCCGGTTGTCGCCTGTAGTGCCCCGGTGAAAGCCGGAAGCGTCCCGGCATAGCCCCGGTTGTCGCCGGTAGTGCCCCGGTTGAGCCCCGGTGAAAGCCGGCAGCGTCCCGGCAGAGCCCCGGTATACCGTAACACCGCCGGCACTCACCGTGTCTATACCGACATCAGACCCCGGCAGAGCTACGGCAACGCCCCGGTTTCACCCCGGTCGTCGCCGGTAATGCCCCGGTGAATGTCGGTGGCGTTCCGGCAGAGCGCCGGTTTTCTTATATACCGTAGCTATACCGGGACTCTAACGGCATTCACCGGGGCGTTGCCGAAGATCTGCCGGGGTCTGTAAGGGGCTCCGGTGGAGCTACGGTGCCGTCCCGGTTGTTCCCGGAGCCGTCCCGGTTGTTCCCGGTGCCGCGCCGGTCGTTGTCGGTCCTTCCCGGTGACACCCGGTTCATCCCGGAGGTATTACACATTTAAATACATTCCCGGTGGAGCCCCGGTTTTCCCCGGTTCATCCCGGTCGTCCCCGATGGAGCCCCGGTTCATCCCGGTAGAGCCCCGGTCCATCCCGGTAGATCCCGGATCACGCACCGGGGCTCCGCCGGTATCATAGTGAGACTGGGCCTTTACCCTGATAAAGAACGGTATACAGATTGTGTACGTTGTCTAACGTAGAACTTTTCGCGCTTGATTTGCGCGCTCGATCTGCTCAGTGAAATATCATATCCAGTAACTTCGTATATTTCCGAGAATGATCATGACTATTTGTTGTTGTTTTTTTGTCATTTTCTTTTTTCTTGAATGTCTCGTTAACGCAAAATAAAATAACAATATCTTAAAATACGTTTATAAATGCCAAATAAAATGTCTTCAAAAAATGTATCAGAAAAAATTCTTCTTACTGTCTCCGTAGACACTCGTATCTTTTCGGCCTAGACCGTCAAGTGAGGAACTTATTCTCGCATGAATATGCAAACAATAATAAAACTATGTCGTAGCCAATGCTTAGCAAGTTTGCTTCAATAATATTTTTTACACGTTTTATGTCACTGTCATTTTATATAGTGATGTTCTGTATTTACAAGGCGGGTTATTGAGATCTGCGAAGAACTTCTTTGATTGCGCATGAATTACCGCCAAGTGGTAAATCGGACTTTTGGGAATTCATTCATTCGTGGGTTTTGGCAGCCAGCCAATTCTGACTGTCTCAGAAATTTGTATCATTGCTATGGCCTTAGGGCTACGCCCCAGGCCAAAAACTGGACAAGATGATTGTATGTGAAGTACACAATTGGAAATAAATAAAAACCTTGATTTTTTATACGGATTTAATGTTAATATGAATATGTTCATATTCTTGGGACCTAACGTTGGTTTCATGGTGCAGAAAATGTTCAATGTTACGAACATCCCTAACCCTTATTATTGTCCCATGACCTTGTCTAAACTAACATTAAGTCATAGCTAACCCTACCACCAGTCTTGTATCTATTTGTTTTGGCGTCTCATTTATCCACAAGATAAAATAGCGGTTCGCTTAAGTTATTAGAACACGATACCACACAAACAGAGTGATTGACAAGTCCCAATGGTAAGCTGATGATAAATTACCAATACAAGCCTTTGGTTTTCTTTTTTCCGCGTTTAGTTTTAAAAGAGTTTAAACTACGTTTTGCATTACAAATTAGAACATGACACCACACACACAGAGTGTTCCAGTTTACTTTCCAATCATCAGCCCATGCCAATACAAGCCTTTGACTATCAACATGAATACATTAATGTTAAATCATTTTAAACAATATGTGATATAATTTGAATCCAGACCGCAACAAATCAACGGATTCTAACAATAGCTTCGTATAATAAATGCGTAAAACACAGCATTCATTATAGTACGTTGTACACGCTTTACTTCATTTTGACTTTGTGAATTGAAATTATTATTCTACCTTTTATCTTCGACATTTGTTTTAGAGTATACATTATATTTAAATGAATAGACTTTTAAACATTAACACTATAGTGTAATATAATATAGGAAGCCGCTTTTCCACAATTGTTTAAGATATTTGGTGATTGATGGTTGAATTTGCAAATACAAATAAAAAACACAGCCAAACCAGTTTTTGTTCAAATCAATTGCTAGTATGTTTTAAGACTTTGAAGTTCACACAAAACGGTCATAGATGTTATCACTGAATAAATATAACTTCGAAAGTATAAAGACATTATTGTTTATTTCAATATCATGAACAAATATTAAACATGTAATATTTAGTCCACTTGTTGACGCAACATATATACTTTATTGACACTTGGAGTTTTATTTCTATGCGTGTGGTATACTAAATAAATTGTTACATTTAGACTTGTTATTTTGTGGTTTTCAGCAAATTTTCAAAACAACATTAGCGAATGCTCACTTGTATTCAAATAAATTCTTAGTAAATGAAATCAATATAAATTTTATGTATAAAGGGTAATTCAAAAAAGGAAACTAACTATCTTATAGCATTTATATGTGCTCGATGTTCCATATTGCTTTATTCAATTATAGTTTAATATACATTACTCTTTACGACCGTATTTAAATAATGTTTAACTGATTAATGTCATTTTTATTGAAAATCACACAGATGGCGCGTCTAAGGACAAGATGTAAGGATTTAGCCAACCAGAAATGCTCTGGGCAGTATATCGCATGCGATCTGGAGAACAATGCATGTGTAAAGCCAGGTAATTCTCAGGGCGTTCAACATTGTTTTCAATTTTCAAAACAATAATTTATTAAAATTTGTTTTCCATACATACAAAATGTAATAGCAATATCGTACACTATTTTCTACTGACGTTGAATATTAATAAACATAATTTTAACATGTGTGTTCCTATTAGTAGACTTGAGCTTATATCAATGACATAATTGTATAATTGATCGAGGTTATTTGAATATAATATACTGTAATAAAGCAAATAGGAAAACATCTCGATATATATGAAGAATTTTTCAAGCAAACATCCCAGAAAAAAAGAAAATTTTGAGCGTTTATCCAATATCAATTGTTCGAAACTAAACAAAACCCTGTTTACAAACAACGTTTACTGCTATTTTCACTCATCTAATGTCTCATGAATTCGGTTGCAAACGAAGAATTAAAAAAAGGAATGCTGTAATTATGATATCGATAGTTTTGTCTTAAACGTCGGTATGATGTACCCTTTCTACAAATACAATTTCGATAAATGTCTTCAATTAACTTTATACTTCAAGTATACCTTGGATAATATGTTTCCATCTTCAAAGTTATGCGATTTATTGTTATTCCCCAAAACGACCCACAGAAATGAAGAAAATATAAGACCAATTTACGAAGAAATACTAATCAAAAGTAAAACACTATGTGAATGAAAGTCTTAGAAACAAAGTCATTATACACACTTGTCATTTAACAATATCATTTGCCCTTTGTACTATCTACTATGTTTTTAACTATATATTGTTGTTAAACGGGGCATCCCGCGTAGAAATATAACTCCTTTTAATTCAGAATAGCTTGCTTAGTCAACCTTTGCTCAGCATTTTGAATTTCTTGTGGTAATGAATGTAGCTGAAAAAAATGTATGATAAACAAATGCTAAACTATTAAAATGTTATGGTATGCAATTTTTCAACAATTGGTTAACGTATACCAATAATCGTTCACAATCTTGGGTATTAGAAATGTACATATGTATACGATCTTTTTAGTATCGATCAAAACACACATAACTGTAATGAATTAAAAATCTAGAATAATATTTCAGACGGTATAATAACACAAACTCGATGAAAGTATGAGTTGTGTACATTTTCTTATGCTCTTCGTTGGTGTCGATATTGACGTAGCGCGAGATCAACTTGGTGTTCACGAATTCCATTAAAATTCCATTTCAATATTGATTGAAATTATAACCATAAGATTTGTAGTACCGTAAAAAGGTATTGAATATATTTGTATTTAACATTCCGCGTTCACTGTAACGGAATGGTTCAAGATTGAGAAAATGCGATGTTGACATTTAAATCGTATGCGCAAACAATTGATCGGCTCAGATTCAAGGATTTAACATTATTATTAACGATTGTAAGGCCTTATCAGGAAGTTATAATCGTTAAATTACTATGGCTTCAGTATTGCCTGTGCGTTACATCTACATGTACCTTTTCATCGTTTCCACTAAGTAGTAACTCGTTCGCAGGACTTATTAACTAGAAGATACTACACAACAAGCTCGTGATAACGAATTTGTACATCGGGGAAAAAATGAACGTAAAATAACAACTATCATATTTTCTTATGAACTAGCCTGAATTATCTAATCACGTTGGTTATTTTTGCCAGAATGTCCGATTCGCAATCTGACGAACGGCTGGTTCGATGGCAACATGAACACAAATGGGTCGCGAAAACTTATCAACTGTAATCAACACCACGTGGAAATCAACGGGGCCATTATTACAACGTGTGTCAACGGGACATGGACACCCGAACCAAAGTGCATCATAGGTGATTATTATTAAAATACAAACCTTTTTTCTCGAAACGGAATTTCATGTTATCGGCTCAGATTCAATGATTTAACAGTATTATTAACGATTGTAAGGCCTTATCAGGAAGTTATAATCGTTAACTTACTATGGCTTCAATATTACATGTGCGTTACATCTGCATGCACCTTTACATCGTCCCCACTAAGTAGTAACTCGTTCGCAGGACTTATTAACTAGAAGATACTACACAACAAGCTCGTGATAACGAATTTGTATATCAGGGGAAAAGATGAACGTAAAATAACAACTATCATATCTTCTTATGAACAAGTCTGAATTAACTAATCACGTTGGTTATGTTTGTCAGTATGTCCGATTCGCAATCTGACGAACGGCTGGCTCGATGGCAACATGAACATAAATGGGTCGCAAAAACGTATTAACTGTAATCAACACCACGTGGAAGTCAACGGGGCCAATATTACAACGTGTGTCAACGGGACATGGACACCGGCACCAAAGTGCATCATAGGTGATTATTATTAAAATAAAAACCTTTTTTCTCGAAACGGAATTTCATGTTATCGGCTCAGATTCAATGATTTAACATTATTATTAACGATTGTGCGGCCTTCTCATGATGTTATAATAGTTAAATTACTATGGCTTCAATATTACCTGTGCGTTACATCTGCATGCACCTTACATCGTCCCCACTAAGTAGTAACTCGTTCTGGGAACTTATTAACCAGAAGGTACTACACAAAAAGCTCGTGATAACGAATTTGTATATCAGGGGAAAAAATGAACGTAAAATAACAACTACCATATTTTCTTATGAACAAGTCTGAATTAACTAATCACGTGGGTTATTTTTGCCAGTATGTCCGATTCACAATCTGACGAACGGCTGGCTCGATGGCAACATGAACATAAATGGGTCGCAAAAACGTATTAACTGTAATCAACACCACGTGGAAGTCAACGGGGCCAATATTACAACGTGTGTCAACGGGACATGGACACCGGCACCAAAGTGTATCATTGGTGATTATTATTTACATATAAACCTTTTTTTATCGAAACGGAATTTCATTTTATGCATTAATATACTGTAATTTGTGTATCAACGGGAGATGGGCACCAATGCCAAAGTGCAGTTTTATCGCAACTTAATCTTATGGAACACATACAAATCAACGAAACAATGTTTGTACTCAGAGTTTGTACAAAAAGGATCTTTTATGCTTATAAGAATTGACAACATATTGAAAACATATCTAATTGAAATATAATGAAACCAAACGCAGATTTCTCATAACAAAGCTTAATAAATACGCATTCACATATGACTTCATTTTAAACATTAAGTAACAAGAAAATGGAAACGAATATTAAAAAATGTTTTCTTTTCATGTCGATTCGGTTGGAAGTCATACATATGGCGATGAAATAATATCTTGGTATCTTTCTCTTCAATAACGGACATGATTGAATATGTTCCTTTTTTGCAAAAGCAGTAAGCTTTTCTCATCTTTAAAAAGCAAAAAAAACACACTCTTTTATTCCTTTTAATAGGCTCTGAACTGTAATAATTGCATTATAGATTATTGTACTTGCTTATAATGATTGCTGTGTATTTTGCCAAAATAGTTTAATGACACATAAGGGCGTATGCTATAAATTAAATGAAATTTTTGCTATATCTAGAATTTGATAATTTTGGTATTTAGCTAGAACCATCTGTTGTGGATAGAAAAGTAAAATAAAAATCATGGGTCACCGTTGTTTTTTATTGGCACTTGAACAACAAGTCTAATTCGGCATAATAACAATTTACAAATAAGGTAATAACATAAAAACTT
Source organism: Dreissena polymorpha (assembly GCF_020536995.1). NCBI lineage: Eukaryota > Metazoa > Mollusca > Bivalvia > Myida > Dreissenidae > Dreissena > Dreissena polymorpha. The sequence continues at coordinate 24,150,728 of NC_068358.1, read as the reverse complement.
GAGTGAATTAATGACAAAACTGTTGAAAACAATCTCTATTTCTCACAAAATATATACAATGATGTAATTTGCATGCATTTTTTTTAAAAAAATAAATCGATTGATTCAGGTTTTTTAAAATCATTTTTTGCACAAAAAATAAAACAACATAATTTCACATATGACAATTAATAAAATGCATTAAAGTCATTTTAATTTTTACATGCCTTCCTGTATCTAGATTTTGTCCAAATAGGTCACCATGGTCGTTTGTTCACAACTGCAGTTTGACTGCATGAAGTAAAATGCTGTATGCCAATTAAAACGTAGATGAAAATGTAAATGAAAACGTAGATTAAAATGTCTTTATGAAATCACACATTATGTAAAGCAATATCAGTTAAAGTGGGTTAATAAAGCATTCAACTGAAAACATGATGTATATCATTCTTTTAAAGAGGCATATCGGCGATATCAACAGAAATTCTTGACGGGGCTTGACCAATTCATTTCGGTTTGGCAATTCAAAACTAGATTTCAATTTAAATGAAAACATATTTTTTGTAGCAATATTGGTAAAATAAGGATTATACAGCACCCCCCACCCCAACAAAAATATTATATAAAAATGTATAGAATACATGTAAAGGGGCATATCAAAGCTATTTAATTGTAATTCTTGGCATGACTTGATCAATGTATTGCTGTTAGCTTATGCAAACGAATTTTTTAATATAAATGAAATCACACATTATTAATAATTTGTATCGAGATCTTTAAAGATATGTTAATTAGGTATCCAACTTAAAACAAGACGTACACAACACACTTAAAGGGGCATATCAACGGAATTAGTTGTAATTCTTGAAAAGACTTGACTTATTCACGGCATTTCATGTGTATGCAAAAATATATTTATAAGCAGTAGAAGATTATTGAAATTGCTATGAACATATGTATGCAAAACATTTGTTTATTCACATTTCGTGTACGATACAAACATAATTCAACACAAGTATTGCATTTGTATGCAAACGTTTACATACTACACATATTGTTGCATGTGAAAAGAGATATTACAGAAGGTAATTGTGACGTACATAAAAACACTGATTCACTACGTACATTAACTTCATTATCTTTAATAAGTTTTAAAATTATAACAATCTTTTAGTTTTTGACTGTTATGTCATAATACTTTCATTAGTTTTTTTTCAAATCTACATTGACTCGCATTTTCTAAAGCACTGAATGCATTTGAAGGACGTGCGCGGAAGTTAACATATATTTTTGACAGATATAATATGTTGTATAGTTTGTTAATTTGTTAGAATCATCTTTTGCTGATATAAAAATTAGATAAAAATCATGGGTGACTGGTGTGACAGGTGTTGTTATTTTGTATTGGGCCTTTAATAATACGATTATTTCAACGTGCCGGTTCAGGTGACACATATGCCTTTAACGATTAAATTGAGCACAAAAGTGAGAAAATTGGTGCAAATTACGTGGATCACTGTCTATATCTATAACTGTGGTTAACATTTGATTTCAAACATCAACTGGGGATCAACAACTGAAACATTTTGGGATACAATAAAACGTTAAATATCCTCCCGCAAAAAGATTTCGTCCAAACGTGCACACATTCATGGGTTATAAAAAAAAAGAAAAAAGAGAGAGGAAACTTGGTTACTAAGTTCGTTTGTTCACAATTACAATTCAAAACAACACCTGCAGTCAAACAATTAATGTTTAGTTCCAAGTGCCGAGAAAGTTATCTGTTTTAAACAAGTTTTACTTGCGACACAAAGATTTTCAATTGTAAAGATGTATCGACTTTTTTCGTAACTAGATTCGCCGTTACAATCACGCAATAAAAATGGTCTGTGTTGTCTTAGGGATGATGATAAATTCGTTTTGTGAAGTTTAGGGGTAACACATTGTTTGTCAATTATTATTGCTTCATTATACTTTATTTCTTGATAGTATTCCCTTATTTGACATAAATTCCGTGTTTAAACGACTATCCGAAAATGTATACACATATTGCGCAACCGGTGTTAAGTTAAAACAAATTTGCGTGAAACTAAACTGCCGCGTGCGTCGTTGAAAATACAAGCTAAGCTTTAAATGTTTCTTATAGATCGGCGCATGTTCATAGGGGTACCAGGTGTCGGAGAAGGAAAAGATATTTCGGACTCTTGGACACAGGGTAAACAAACGACATCCCAGCTGAACAGCTGTTTCAACGAGGATTTTCCTTCGTGCACAACGCATTTTCGAGATTCACGGCTGGACAAATGGGGTCAACTCGGCGTACAGAGAGTAATGTAGCATATAACTGATTTAATACTTTCTGTGCCATTCAAAATTAAATACAAATATTTTGTAACTTGTTTTGTTTTAATTGTTTGATTGTGTAACTTAATAAAACCTGACCTACATTTCCATTTGAACCATAATTTTAGTTGCTAACGTCATATTTTTGCCTTTAAAATGGGCGCGCATGTTGTTGTTTTTGTTTGATTATTTGTATTCAGTCATTCACTAATATCGTTTGTTTAAAATCATCGTATTATACATATGTGCCATCATTTATCAATATGGGTCAATGCCGTTTGAATGGATTTATTTGAAATAAAATCTTGAAGTTCTTGAAATCTTAATTGCATTTGTATTGTTTATGAACATTACTAAAATCTTTTAAACGAGCTAATAAAGTATGCATTTCTGAATGAATAAGCCGTAAAAAATGATGAATTGATATACCATGTATTAAAAACTGTCCTACACGAAATAAAAGGTTTTCGAAACATCTATACAGGTTTTCTTAGTCAACTGGTATAAGGTGCGAATAGTTACTCGTATAATACATGAAACTGTTGAACATAGACTGTTAACAGTTTAATATGATTTAGAGTTTCTCGTGGTCGCAGTGGCGTCTATGCCAATAAGCTGTGTAAAGAGTCCATTAAATACAAAAATGTTTTTTGTAGAATATATAATTGCATCTAATTGTGTTCTTACACTGGTTCCATCTAGGTAAAGGTCTCGATGTACAAGAACGGAAAGCCGGATGCGTTTGTGGAGTTTGATCCAACAGACAGCACTATGACCTCTTGGTTCGACAAAGCAAACATCATTTCTTCGTCATGGAGCCAGTTAAAATCATCCCGAACAGACAAATTCACTCTAGATGGGTAATGTTAATGCAAGCCCAATATGCCTTGATATATAAATTACCTACGTCGTTGAACATTAGGGATTAAATATTTCTATACATATTTTTTTAGACGCAAAATGTCAAACAATGATTTTTTTATATATCATTTGAAAGTGCTAATTACTGATGGGAAAAAAAAGTAATATTCCTCGTAGTATGAAAAGTTAATACAGTAAGATGTTCTCAAACAGTGTTGATTTGGGCTGGTAATTAACCCATTACATAGGAATGTAAAATTTAGATTATATTGGATTTTTATAATAAGTTTAATATCAGTAATTTAACAATACTAACACATATACAAATTTAAGCATCACTATTATAACACTCGTTTAATAACAATGGTAAATTCACCATGCTTTATGCTTGAACGAAATTTTTATTTAGTACTTGCAGTTGAATCATGAACAGAAAATCGTTACGGAACATACACTTCCAAACATTTCTAAACGATGCACATTACGCGTTACCTATTTGGAATGCCTGATCAGTCCTTTCGCTAAACATCTCATCTATCAACTGTTGATTTTTTTAGCAAGCTTGAATCTATCATTCGTTTCCCATTTGCTTGTAATTCTCACTTCCCGATCTATTAAGAATACATTTGTTTCATCGGTTGGTCGTTTCTATACGGAATATTGTATGCGCCATCATACTCTTCCAATTGTTCTAACATTAATTTAAACCTCATTAATTTCTAGTTCCCATTCTGCCACTTGAACAATATAAACGCCATTTCATGGCCAAAACCAAAGAACCTCAAAAGCATCGATTATCTTTGATACTATGATAGGTAAATTTTTGTCAATGCAGGAACTATATAAACACATACTTGTACTAGCAAGTATTCTTCCATTGTTTTCCCATGACCGCTGTAGAGTTCTTATTGAAAAAAGTGTACCCCACAACCGATGGGGCATGTGGTAAGAGAACTATGCCTTTGATAACATTGGGGTAACACTTACTTTAATAATAAAGTTACGGTACAGTCAAACACACCTGACGCCGTCAAGCTGTCATTGTAAAACATCTGACTATGTGTTAATGTGGTGTTTTACCAGCATCGACAGTGAATGCCCGTTAAACACGAGATAACTAAATATCAACACACATCCGTACTGCATCGCATTATAAATACACCATAATGGTTTTGAGAGTAGGAAGCAGCGAACAGTCGCTTCATACTCGGAATCGAAACCATCTAGAGAAAGAGCTAATCTGCAGTTGACACAGTTTAAATTTTCTTCAGCGGACTTTCCAATCATCCTTTTCATTTGTGCATCATGAGTCTGCTTACTTCTTACGTTTCCCTTTTTTGTTCACAACATATTTTCCTCTTTTAAATTCTCAATCGTTTTCCAGAAATGTGATCATGTTTTTCTTACCTTTTTTCTCCATCGACATGGTCTATCAGCGTAAGACAGGACAATTGTTTCTGTAAAGTAAAAGTTAAGAAGTACTTATCAGTATTGCAAGCAATACAGGGGTCCAATTAGGGTCTCCAATTATTATTTTTCTCTTTTTTTCAACGGAACTTATTAATCACCTCAAGTGAAAATTAAAGATCTTGAAAAATGTTGTCAGCAATGCTTATCTGTACACACCTTTTAATGATGATCGAATAAATACGAAAACACTACTTTTTAGGTCGGTTCGCACTGTATAGCACAAAGAAACTGTTGTAGAAATCGTGATTGAAAATAGATTTTACGATGACAAGGATTTTGATGAAAATATGTTTCCTAAAATGTATTAAAATTCAGTTTAATAGCATATATTTTGTACAGAAAATCTTGTTGGAAACACAATATTAATTCCATAAAAGAAGAACAGATTATAAAACCCGACACTTCATTTAATTTCTTTAACTTAACTTAGAGCGTACTTGTCCACAACAATGTTTTGAAATTGAATCAATGAGACTGCTTCTTTAAGGCCTTATCTGGTACAATGAAGAAAACATCGTTTCGTTACCATACGTCCATTTGGTTAAGTTTGAAAGAAAGTGGCTTACAAACATTTACGACACGCAGCTATCGGAAATGAACCCATTTGGCTCATACATGGGATTTTACGATTGAATTACCCATACCGAAAATAAGCGTATGCGTTAAATCAATACGCCATGCAATAGGCATTTCTAGTTTTTTACAGATGAGCTAGATGCTCGATCTTCAATAACTTTTAATTGGTGTCATTAACGACAGCATATAAATGATCCTCGATTCTTGATGAACCCATCGATTCAGAAGTAATGGCATGCAACTAGTGCGACGCGGCAGGATGTCGCCAGCACAATATACATATATAATACATTTAAAATATTGGTAACACGTGCTTAAACTGCTTTAAAATAAGTTTCAATTAAAACACTTTTAAACCATGATATTTTTATTTATTGAGCTGTCGAGACGAAACATTCAGGATATACACCGAGGCAAAACGAAAGCTAAATAATAGTTTTGCTTATGTTTAATATTGCTAATGTTATTTGACTTGTTTTAAAAATCATTTTATAATGAATGCCATTCAATCAAAAATGTTTATTTAAGTAAAACATTATTTTCTGGCACAAAGAAAACAACAACAACAACAACGCCTTACTCGCTCGACAATGCTTGTGTTACAGGTTTACTTAGCCGCGCTTAATAAACATCATTTTTATCAACGCAAATACTATACCATCCCAAAGAATACATTGACGAAATAAAACCCAATTTAATAAAGTTTCTACATTCAGTCGCCACGATAAGTAAGGGCAAACGTTACTTTCGTAATGCCGTGATTATTAATTAAATTCAAAGTCAGTATTTAACCTACCAACAATTGCAAAATAATTGTCGCTTCATCCTAAACTAGCGAAGTAATGGATAGAAGCACCTTACCCTTGATAATTGCCAATTATCGCTCTATAAATGTGCCACATATTCATTGTGTAACACAGTCCAGATATTTGAATATTTTAGTATTTTAAGCTAATACAAGTGATAAAACAGAAACCGTGTCTGCCATTATCAAACATGTCTGATAAATAAAATCCAATACGCACACAATTAATTACAAGTAATAACATGTGTTTAACTAAGAAGTTGTGTAAGGTAAATTGCAAGATTGAAGAAATGACTTTTAACGTTAAAGTTAAAGATTAGTGCTAATGTTTTATTAAATCAAATACACTCATCAATCAAGAGGGATTTTGAATAGTTAAAAAGAGAAAGGGCTATTCGAATAAGCCTTTAGCTGCAGTTGAGCGAACATGAATGTAAACTCTGTATTTGTAGATAACCTTCATGTTCCGGTTTGCTTTTTTGTGTTAAGTCTAACTTATGATCTCTTGATTTCTTTGTTTGGTGCATTATATTTAACTAAAATATTGTCTTTATGAACAGATACGATGGAAGACTGTTCTACATCGCGGAGAGCTTGGGTGGATGTACGGATCCGTCGTATATGATAGCGTTAACACAGCCCATAAGACAGAATTGTGGATATGAGTACAGATATGCATACCCAATGTTTCTGTATTCCAAGTTGCCTGGGCCTAGCAGACCAAGTGATGTGACCGGTATATGTTTACTTTTTATAATACTACTTATAATAATAATATTAATAATAATACTAATAACAATAATAAAATAATAATAATAGTCTTATAAAAATTGTCTTCTACTTATAGTTTTTCTGACACTCGGACTTTTTGTTTCGTGTCAAAAAATTTAGATGCACAGAAATATAACCAATTGACTTTAACCGAATATCTACTACATTGACTTTGGAATATTCCTGTATATTATGTTACTGGCCGAAGATAGCGCGTGGTTGTAAGTAACATGCCGTTAACTATCAATAACTTAAAGATAAGTTTGCTGTCAATTTAAGCCATGTTCGTAATTTTTATTTTGTTTCCAGAAACTCTCTTTTTAAAAAGAGTTTCAATTATCAAAACGCTCCACAGAACAAACAATTAACAAGTGATTAACAGTACAATGAACCGTTTATTACAACATTAAAAATAAATAAACTGTGCAAATTATGCTGTTCTTGGTTAAAACCGTCAACAATCTGGAACGTATTAGTATTTTGACTTTGATCACGCTCACTTAATTGTAAATAAGTTATAATTAGAACTCAGATTATCATTATCGACATGCAATGACATCATACGATTGTCATTAGAATAATTGGAATGATACAAACAAAACATGTATATACGACAAGCCAATCTGTATGGTTCCCTGCGACGCTTATGTTAACGGCATAACCGTTGAAAGCTGTAGCGTCAAACCATGGTATTAACAAGGTATACGTGCCTATTTACCCCCCCAAAAGCAAACGCACTTGTCTTCTAACTTTACTTTGCAGCTGGTTTAATGAACGTCATATAGTTAAAACGCATGCGATGTGTCAACGGAGTCACGTAATAGGGTAGAATTCATGTTACATACACGTGTCGTAAAACTTAAGAGACATTAATTATGAGGGGGACGAATCTGAGTTTCCTCAAACGTTAAGTAAATCGTGGCATAACTCTCCTAAAGTCATCCTCAATAGACCACCAAATGTCAGCACTTTTTCAGCTATAATTTTCCGAGCCTTCTTGTGCACAGTACATACCATTACCATGAGATTTAATAGCGTTCCTGATACGATATATCCAGTACATGATTATGGTCTGTTATGCGTCTTATTTTAGTACTAACACTCTGATGTTCAATCCCTGTACACGTTGCTTACGACAGTGCGGTCTCTAGTATTTATTGGAGCCTATAGGTCTTCGTGACATTCGTATGAGTCTTATCATATATTCAGTACTTTCCTGCGTGAAAAAGCATTATAGTTATTGACGTGGTATCTTGCAAATGTATTTTCATTTTCCAGAAACTGAGATCGCAGACAAGCTGGTGATTGAGGTAACGTACAATGAAGGGTACAACCCATAAATTGCTGTGAAAAGAAAAATCAACAAAATCATGACTTTAATCAAAGTGGACTGCCTAATTTGAATTGAGAAAGCTTTGGGTTGATTTTTGTCTTCATGTATGTCGACGATTCATTTACCCACCTCATATTCGATAGCAGGTTATTACTCCGGAATATTTTGACAGTAACATGTAGTGTTTAGTGTGTTCCTGTGTATTCCTGTCTTATATTTTAACTGTCTTAATCCAATAGTTCGACTTCAGTACACAAGCTGGCCTAACCATGGTTCCGACATGCCTTCGGCCCTAATGACGACACAAAGTAACGAAGTTTGTCTCATAATAAGTTGTGCTAATGTACGACCAAAATATAGATGACATGTAGCACAATGTAAATATTGCATTTTAATGAGTGGCGATGCTATGATGTTATTTTCAATAAGACTTAAATATTTTAGAAAAGATATCGGCCGTTGGTGAATTTTAGGCGCTCTTAAAACTAAAACCAACACTTATATTTTGTATTGATTGATAAAAGGCGGTAAACTTCAGTTTTCTCATTAGTGTTTATGTGTTTCACATGTTGTTGTCTAAAGACTTATTGTATGAATATTGTCTTAAACAAATGAAATTATGTTAATAATAAGAATGATATCATGCTAATGCAGCCTGTTTTTAATTTTTGTCACTCAAGATTGATAAAATGTTTTGTTGTTTTCAATTTAACTTTCATTGTCAAGTGTCTATGGCATGGAGTAATATGCCATGTACCAACGCTTTGTTCATAACACTGATTTGTAGTTTTATTGTTCTTTGGTGTATCGTACATATGTTAATATGATCGGGTGTCCATGCTTGTCCTTCCGAATGCAAGCATACACTTACAGCATGTAAGTGAGCAATGATGTAAATACCGAACTGAATTACAATATCGTAAATATGTTATACATGTTTTCAACAAACATGTGTTTACGACTGATGAAGTAACCATGGTGCTTTTGTGGTTTGTTTTCGATGAACCCAAATGTAAATGAGATGTCATTATAATGATTTAACAGTATGAGAAGAGTATACAAAGCCAGTGATTACTTTACAGTAAAAGTTTAACTGATAATTTAAAAAAAAAAACATTACTATTTGTTAGTGTCATAAACTCATAGATTAACTTAATACTTTATAGTTTAGTTTATTTCAATAAATATCTGTCATATTTCTTTTTCCAAAACGGCTTTTCTGTCTGTAGTTTGTGTGAATTAATAGTTTTTATAACCATACATGTAACTGTAGTATTTTAGTCACGTATGTAAATATGTATTGATAATTGCGTTTTAAGTATTATTGAAAAGGGTGTGTCGTATTATGTCTTATCATTCATGAGTTAACACTAAATAACGTTTTATTAGTAGATAAGTAACATATATTTTAAAAAATGTGTCTGGTATTTTGATGCTATTCATATAAAAGTTAAGTGATCGAATATACATTATATACACTTTGATATGAAAACGTAATCAAAACGGAAATAAATATTATATGCTCAACAAATGTTTTTCACAGGACACACGATACAATTTCTTTGATAGAAAATCTTAAACAAATTAAATACAACAGAACCTGCTTATGTTTTACGTTCTTACGTGCCCAATGGGATCTGTGTTCCCGTATGTCCGGCGTCCATCGTTCGGTGTGAGGAATGCAGTATGCTTTGTCAACTTTTAGCTCTATACCGCTCAATTGACCACATAATTTCATCCAATCTTGATTGAACTTGATCAGAATACTTATCTAGACAATATCTATGCCAAGCTTGAATCTGGGTCAAATGGGGTAAAAAAACAAATCTAAAAAAATACATTGGGTCCTCTCTAGGTGCCAAACTAATGACTCAATTTCGATGAAACTTGGTCATATATTTATGTAGCCAATATCTAGGCCGAGTTCGAATCTAGGTCACTTGCGTCTCAAACAAGGTCACCAACTCCAATCTTAGAAAGAAAGTAACCTCTCCAGTTTCCACATTGATAACTCAATCTTAACGAAACGTAGTCAGAATGTTCATCGTGACATTATGAAGGTCATCTTTAAATCTGGGTCAGTTGTGTTCAATAACTAGATCACTGTATCAAGTCTTCAACAATTGGTGTCCGCGAAGTCAGACGTGTGCTAAAGGGCCCTCTTGTAATTTGTATTTATAACTTTCGTTATCATTGCTTAATAAGTATTTTTAGATAGAAATGCATTTTTGTGACTGTGCTAATTCTATTTCTAAATAAATTTTGTGTTTTGCGTCTTTTGTTTACTTTTGCAACAATAGTGGAGATTAGTAGTACACTCGTTATGATTCCGTACGAAATCATATTAGACGATTTTGTTTCTTTTTAACGGCAGAAAAACAAAATATTTCAACCGTAGTAACGTTTCCTGTCGACAGTGGTACAGATAACTTATACCGTGTGGTCCTTCCCTTTAAAACAAAGATGAATATTCGTATGAAGCAGCTATTTTTCGTTAGTTTAACATTCAAGTTTATACATAAATACTATGAACCAGAAATATGTACATCGGTATAATTTAATCAGAATATACACTTTTGCATGGTGATTTCTCTGGAATTCAATATGTATTGTTATATATCGTTATTATTAGTATTTAAGTATAGGAAACATGGGCTCACTTTTGCACTAATTACTGACAATAAATAATAATATGATTATGTATAAATTTTAATTATTATTTTTATCAGCTAGTTTCCTTCTTGAGGTTTAACAACCGAAGCATAATGTTCTCGTATATATAATAAGTGATACAATCGTTATTGTATGTGTAATAATTTGTCAGCAATTAAATCAACGGAACACACATTTTCCGCTCTTATTTTATATAAAATAGTTACATAAATTGTTCGCAATTTTGTGTGTGCAAATTTCATTGGAACCTCCAAGTGCTCAATATAACACTAGTAATACATATATTTCCAAATAACTGATGTAAAGCATTTCAAACGCTTTATTACTTTACCATTTACGATCGATGACTATCCAGTAAAAAACCGATGGCATTCTTCATAAACAGGTGTATGTTTTTGCTTGTTTGGATTTATTGCATAAACTCTTTTTCAAATGAATGACGATATTAAGTGTAACTTCGTAAAAATGTGCACACGTACATATGTACATATGCTCTATTTAACGAAAACACTTATGGAATCTGACAGTGGCGTATTGTTTCATGGACATATTGCTTAATACAGTTAATAGTTCAAGCAAGTAATTGTACTTGCTTATTCGTTATTTTGAGCATACTTTTGGTTAATACTTGTCATTTTGAACAATGCAATAAAAAAACATCTATATGCCCCGCTCAGATTCTTTTGATATTCAAGTCAATGAATGAAGCCCTCGAGTTGGCTTGATTGACGTATGCCAACCGCAAAACATCAGTAAGAAAACCTCAATTAAAATGAAATAAGTGAGACAAAATATTGATTTTCAAACGTAAGATACGTAAACACCGTTCTGAAAAATCAGATATAAAACTGTATTTCCTCAGTATGCAATACAATAACAACTGAACAAAATACTGTATATATGGTGTCATAATTATTTACAATATAAACAATTAATAATGCACTTTATTGCATAGGAATGTACAGTGTATCTTGTAAGTTCGTATAACCGTATGAACGCTCGCAAATATTGGAGAGCTAATACGGTATCTGTTTACGAAATAGTTTGGAGACATCGGACATAGCCGGTAGATTTTCAAATTGACAGCCGTTTGGTGAATCTTCGGCTGACATAAATGTCTGACGTAATAAGCCTTTCATAATACATTAATAGCGTTTATCGGTGCTTTCGATTTGATTTATGATGTATTTTCTAATAATAAAATAGTTTAAGGCCAATTGCATGTTTTGTGCGCATAAGCGGCGATGTACATCTCGCATATCGCATCGAAGTGTCTGTCATACAATCGTTACTACCAAGAATATCCTACTTTTCTGCATTTTACAATTGACTAGAATATATTGATATCACGTCCCGATTGATCCTAAACTTGGATGATATTATTCCGAACACCCGATTCACTTTCAGAGATCGACATACATAAGGAAAACTTTTTAGGGGATAAGAAGTGAATAACTAATAACACGAAACGTGTTGTGAAAAGTGTTTACAACCCGGTTTTCTAAATGTGTGCGAGTTTCGGAACACTTCGATTTTGCGATTACCGCATGCATGTAATACTGCAGCCTTGAATACCAGAATGGAACAAATTGGTTTGTGGGCAATCTATGAAAACAACACGAAAGAATTGAATAAGAAAAAACGCATTACAACGAAAGAATTATTCAAAACGTTATGTTCAATCTTACGGTCACATGATTGTTTTTATTTGCCATTTATATATTTGCAACTTACATTTCAATTTATTTCTGAAAAAAAAACATATCAAGGATGTCATTTGACAAAGATACATAAAACTTAATTTGCAATCAGATGACATTGCAACACGTGCGTCATGTTACGCATGTTATGTTTCTGTCGTTCTGTCTGTTGCAGTGTAATGGGTCAGAAAGCATACACGCTATTAACAAGAGTTTTCTTTTATCATGATAGAAAGGACATTATTGCATAAACTCTAACTATAATGCCCTCTGGCGGGGTGCAGAAACTTGGCAAAAGGAGGGCTTGAACGGGAGAAATCGTGTATTAACAATGCGATTCACGTGCCGTTCGACCCTGTTATGTGTTTTTCATATCCATAATCTGGTCCACGCGCAGTTACTTCCCTTCTCCAGCCTTTGGCGACTTTCCAAGCATAAATGGGGAACTGAATAAGCACCAGTGTCCTCATGCATGCAGTGATAATGAATATTTCAATCCACTTTTCAAGTTATACCACCTGCACTCTCTTGACAACAGCTTTATTTTATTGGCAACGTCAATGAAGTTAAGGTTATTTACTCAACACTTTCAAAAGACTGTGCTGTAAATGTAAGTGTGTATGTACCTTTAACGTTCCTGCTGTAAATTCCAAAATAATTCCTCATTTCTTACTTTGCGCGGCTGCATTTCAACTTTGCATTAATCCACTGTTTAAACACATTTTAAATCGAAAACTGCCTATCCGAAGGTAAAGCCTCGTCATTTCGGATGATGACCGAGTGAGGCATATGTAAAACACAACCTTGAACTGTATTGAATTAATCGAATTATTTGTTCTATGTCGAATGAACAAAACATATTGTTTTCAATGTTATTTAAAATTATTTTGGTATGTGTGATTTGTTTATGCAATAATAGCGAAAATACACATTCTCTCGGACATGCCCTCGAAAACGTGTATTATCCCTATAATGATATGTATCTTTGTTTGCACCATTTAGATTAAGTTATGAAAATTTTGAAAATATCTTAAACTTTAAAACTAACATATATGTAATTACTCGTAACATGTGAAACCATAACATTGTTGCCTTGTTTGAAGTTCATAATCATTCAATAAACGCATCATTAACAATTGATATGATAATTCTATTCCATCCGAATGCTCTAAATACCAGCGGTATATATGGTGTTCATTGTAGAGGGTACTTTGCCGCTTGGCAGAAGCTCCCTCCGAAGTGAGGAGGCTGGCAAGTTTTGTGTGACCAGATGCAAGTTCTTGGAGAGGAGACGAGTGACTCAATCCCCCAGGAAATTGATGAGGCTAAAACAACAAAATACCAAGCCGGATTGATCGGGACCCGGAATGAAAACGACCGCGCACTCCACTGACATACTCAAGGGTTGATGTGACGAGTTAACTACTGGAGGTAATCAATCGATTAACTAAGTAACAAAAGAAACAACCATAGGAACATGAAACGTAAGGACAATCCATGCCTGCGGCAAGGCCAACGACGTGACGCGCGAGGTAAAGTGCTACCGCCTTGACATAGTTGACATAATTGGATCAGATATGTGGATAGGCTTCAGAGAAACATCAACAAACGAAGCACACAATACAAGCGGGAAGTATAATATACATCGACTAGGGTATTAAAGGAAGGAGGAAGTCGACAACACCCCAGTCTCGAGCACGCTTGTTTAATTAAAAGTGCAACGAAAAACGATACAAAGAAGTTAATTTGTTTTTCGTATTTTGTTTTGTATCGGTTTTTAGAAAATCGGAACATGACCTTAAATGCGTAGGTTTTCAATTTTCGTTTTGTCGAATGCAAAACGGTAAACGAGAAAAACGGTTTATACACGGACCTGTGTATCTACAGTAAATAAATTGGAGAATGTTACTGTGACTTAAAAATCACATTACATGTTGTTGTTATTTTTTTAAGATAAAATATCAGTTCATACGGATGACTTTTGTAAAGAATAATGATGTAAATTATTTTCTTTTGCCATGGTTATGAATTTATTTTAAGCAACTACACTTGTATGTTTATGATAAGCAATTGTTGATAGACGATTAGCTATAAGTACATATTGCTTGAATTGAAAATGAACTCAAATAATTTACAAATAAAAATGCATTTTATGAAGTTCCTTCTTGACTTCCAGATTGATTTTTTACTTGAAAGTGACACAATTAAAGAGAAGATATTTATATTCTAAAACAGACACTGACCCAGTTGAGTCATTTTTTTCATATATCTATCAATATCACTGGCAAAGGATCATTAGTTGTGTTAAACATGTTATATTTGCAATATCCTTTATTCATGGTACACATCAGTAGTATACAGTATATATCTTTCACAACGACAATCAGCTTAGCATAATGGAATACTCGTTGCAGTAATTATATAATTTTGTAAATTATGTGATAACTTAGTATTAACCTCTTCCATGTGGCATTCTCACTTAAACATGTTGTATTTCATTCGTTTTTAAATCAATCTTTCTTCGAAATGATGTACGTTTTGTAATTGAAGCGCATGCTGTTATTTCATTTGTATGTTTATGCAGATAAGCTGTATATATGCTTAAGTCAAAATAAAATAAAATATTCTGTTCTGTTCTGTTTTGTTCAGTATTAGATACTACTGCAAACGGAAAGTAATGGTGTTAATTTACATTATTACAAATTAATAAATATAGTTTACTTTATATAACTGGACAGGCTGGAATGTTAATTCATAATTTTTGAATATCTAAAAGAAGCACTTTGTCGGTCAAAAAGGAAAATAAACACATTTACTTTACAAGGCAAGATAATCTTTTATGGCACTACAACTTGTTCAACATACCTGACAGATGTACATTTCAATAAGTCGTATGGTTTTAAATTCAATATCAACCAGTGGAAAAACAAATTTCGGTTCTCTATTCAATTGAATTACCCGGGATTTGCAGTAAATCGATTTGGTTATGTAATAATATGCTATTGCAAACCGATGAAATATATACTCATGGATGGTCTATTGTATAATTGATTAAAAAAATATACATGTACTGATTATTTAACATACAGTTCATGGTGTACCTGAATTGAAAGACGAAAATTGGTCCATACCGCATGTAGTGTCGAGGTCATGTCTGATTTGCCAAGATCTAGAACTCTGATTATAGTACGACCTAAATGTTGTGGAGCCCCATCAGCTATTGTAATTGTAATAACACCTTGCATATAAACTACGCCTGTATGAATTTAAGGTATCAACGATCGATCATTGCAGACATAGACGAACGGTATTTCATTTAAATATATATATATATTTCAAACGAAAATGCACACAATATATATATTTTCGTTTGAAAAATTAAGTTTCATGCATACGATTATCCTTCAATATAAATAAAGTACTGGCATTTTTGTTAAAGTGATATCATCTATTGGTAATCCTTATTCCAAATTGAAAGCAGTCCTTAACAGAATATAATTTGAGTGGAATACCCTACTTCCCTTCCCGACTACATAATGTTCATAATGCTTGCTTTGGCCACCCATATCACGATATAATACTTGTATGCCTTATTTTGATAACATACGAGGCGGCGTTCTACATTTTCGATGAAAGTATTCTTTATTTTAGAACAAAATAGTCAATATAAGAAGAGATGTAAAACTGGTATAATGCCAAAGAAAACACATTCTACACTAATATTTTATCGGGTGTTCACTTTCTAATATTTTACACTAAATGTTAACATTTAACAATTGTTCAACGTGAGAATATCGGTTCTGTATGGCGTGCATAGTGCCGAAACTTTTATAAAATGGCAGGGCGTAGCAATATGGATTGTAATCAACAGGTAGCATTCTGCATATGCGATATATCTTACATCCAAGTTAAGAGTTCGAATGTCGTTAGTTCAGTGTTTCCATGCTTTATTTCACATAAAAATCTTGTTCTTTTAAAACGCGCAGCAAAGTTAAGCTGACACAAAGGTCGTGGTTGGTGAAAAACGTGCATGTCCCGATCATGGATTTTATGTATAATTTTATCCAGAAGTAAAATAGAAAAGGTATACAAGTCATATTCGTCAATTAAGCATATATATCCATCCAAAACATGTCATTTGAACATGTGTAGCTTTTTCGTAAGAAATGCTGTACCATACTGATTTGTAATCGTTTTCAACTTAGTGTTTTTATTTATACCCAGTAAAATAATTTATATGTAGGTTCTTCATACAGATATTATGTAATGCATAGTACAAAGAACTTTTCTGTACTGTATCATCATGTTTTGTAAATTTAGTTTTTATGCGAATAAACCATTGTTGAACAGGATATCTGTAACGTAAAAATTATTCTGCAGGGTTATTATGCAAGAAAAATCAATTATGATTTGAAAACGGATTTACAACCATCTCAGACTGTAGAAATTCACGAGGAACAGTTCTTTCACCAAAATGATCATTGAAAATCGTATGATTATTTCGTTACATGGTAGAAATTCGAATACTTTTTTGGTGTTTGTTACAAAGCATGTCGAGGATTGATATTTATCAAATAATGAAGTTAAAAGAACTAGCATTGTGAAGAAAAAATAAACGCCTACACCATGTACGTGTATATCTCCATGTTTTTCTCAAGTTATGAAATAACCACCGTAAACCACCTGTTTCTGAATAACGATTTGGGGCTTTATTCCAACTGTTACCTTTCATCCTCCTTAATCCTGCTTTGCTTAAATATGTTTGAAATAATTTATGGTCTTAAAACAGGAATTTGTAATAAGTATATTAAAAGACTTTAAGAATGCAAACACGTGAGAAAAAGTCCCATTTTTCCCCTAATCAAATTTTCCTCAGAATAATATCAATACACGCTCAAATTCAACAGAAAACAGCGAACAAGATTTGTCTCGATCATTTTCGATATTATTGTATTTGAATTGAGTTTACATAATAATTATATATTTTATTAAAACTCGCCTTTAGCATCGATATCGACACAACGACAGAACCATTAATTCAATGTCAATTTTAGTCCCGTGAGATACATAACTCAAATAAACGAATTGAAAAGGTTGATATTAACACAATTAATTGAAACACAATAAATAAATGCACATCTCTAATAGTATTTACGTTAAAAATTGAATTGCTTTGAATAAATTAGATAGGGATGGCAAACCTAAGCAAATCCGTTACCGGTTAACCTGTTTCGATATTCGAGCGGTTAACCGGTTAACCGACTGTCTTTGTACCATATAAATAAATAAAAAAAACATCCGAAAAACGTATACGTTTACAAAGACCTATGAAATATGTATTTTATAGGTCTTTGGCGTTTACAAACAATTACATGTATATGCAAATATACCCTGTCTTGTTGATTATCTTGCAACATAATTACTTGTGCGTTGTGAGAAAACCAGGCATGTGCGTACAGTGTCGTCCAAGATTAGCCTGTGCAGTCCGCCAAGGCTAATCAGGGACGAAATTTCAACACACACTGGATTTTTGTTAAGCAGATACTTTTCTTTGATTTTCGTTTATAAATTGTGTCTTTGTTTTTATACCGGAGCTCTGTAGCACCGATGTTCAAATCTAGCTATTAAAGGCTTTTCATGACATACTTCAAATAATGTGAACATCTGCGAACACGTCCCTTTTAAAATTACACAATAGTATGATATTGATCACAGGGGTATGATGGAATTGTGTTTATAATAATACTGAAATGCAGTGACATGTCACTGATGCTGGTACTGCTGCTGATGTTGGTACTGCTGCTACTGATGATTATATTGACAATCATGACACTGCTGAAATTGATGATAATAAGGAAAAGGAAAAGGAGAACTATCATGTTGATATATAAATGCAACTTATTTTTATTTATAATAGTTGACTTTCGAAGTTGCGATAGCACCAAAGTACAGTGCTATACTTAATTATGGCATTGGTTATATTCGAGTACACAAACGTACTGAGTATTGTTTGATCCGCGTCATGCGAAAATGGGTCTTATACGACATATGTAGCTCCAGACAAATTAACGCATTCGTTTGGTCTTGCCAGGAGCTACACTGTACGCCAAAGAGATCACGATACCTTGCGTGACTGCGCAGGCTGCTTTGGAGCAACGCTGGCCGCATATGGCATAGGGCCCATTTTCATATGACGCCGTTCAATTAGGAATGTTAGGGGAACGATTACTTTTGAATGCATGTATTGCCTTACATGAAAAGAGAATGAGTCACGTTTTGACCAGTCACATAACATAACATATACGCATGTTTTATGATAAAATCACTGGCCCGAACATTTAAGTTCTCCCAACAGGGTTTCTTGTTTTGGAAACGCGTAAACATTCTTAAAAGCGTGGTATTTGAAATTCAGCGCTAGTCCGTTTGCTAATGACATTCTACATGAAACGTGTTTTTGATCAAGGAATAATTCATTAAGCGTGTTTTACGTCAAATAAATAATAAATGAAGCGTGTTTATCTTAATGTGATAATATATGATGCATGTTAAAAAACAACTTTATTTTATTACTTTCGCTCTCTCAAATCTGTGTTCATGTAATAATAAATGAAGCGTTTTTACGCTTCGGGAATAATAAAGCAAAGCGTGATAATGTTAATGGGATACTAAGTGAACTTGTTTACTTGCGCTCTTGAAAAGTCTTACTACATATAAAAATTATATAACCAGACATAACAATATAACAAAACGTTTAATTGTTACTGATGAACTTCAATAGTTTCTATCAAGAGTTCCAGTGCTCATATAAACATATACAAACGGTGGGACGAACGTATCAGACAATAACTATTTAACCATCCTCTTTAAGTCAATCACTACATTAATTCTGGTGTAGTCTGTTCATGTTTCTCATACAGATAAAAACTATCGTAACACTGGCTTGTGCTGATTGAAAATGAAAAGGTGCGAATATTCATCTAAACTAAAAGAAGCAGTGTCTTAAATAAAGAAATTGCGCGTTGAATTTAACATTTTGATGTTATTTGTTTACCATTATCCACGTCCAGCTATTTTCAAACCGAGCGCGACCGTGACGTTATTCCAGAATTCAAGGCTAGTCCAAGATTTTCGTTAAATAACTACCGCAACTTATTCAGTCACGTATTTAGAGAAAGCATCTATTAATGACCTCTTTGTTGTTGATATCGAATTATAAATAATCGTTGACTAAAACATAAAAACCATCCGTAAATTACGTTAGCAGGAAATAGTTATTATAAGGGATGGCAAACCTAAGCAAATCCGTAACCAGTTAACCTTTTTCGATATTCGAGCGGTTAACCGGTTAACCGACTGTTTTTGTACCACATAAATAAATAAAAAACATCCGAAAAACGTATTTGTTTACAAAGACCTATAAAATATGTATTTTATAGTTCTTTGACGTTTATAAACAATTGCATGTATATGCTAATATACTCTGTCTTGTTGATTGTCTTGCAACCTAATTACTTTAACCATTTTATCAATTAAATACTGTTTCTTTACAAAATTTGTTGGTTATTTAAATTGGGAATTCAAATTCTAAATTTAAAATTATACCTTTGAATCTAATACTTGGTCATTTCCGACATTTTTATATGCTTGTTGGTGAACTGTGATATTTCTTTGTTCTAATATTAGCTCATGTCATTTACACATAATTATTGTTCTACATCTTGATCAATAAAAGCTAGTACAGAATTTTAATTATGTTTTGTTTTATTGATACCCATTTTCTTATAAGAATTACGTGCATTAACTGTTTGCTGATTAATAACAAATGTCAATTAGCGTTAATATATTTTGCAACGGGCAAAGTGGTTTTCAAACCTCAATATAATGTTAAGTGCTAAACAAACACACTGCAATCGATTTTGATCAACAGAAGCATAACGGGGTGGTAATTGCCGATGATTTGCGATCAGATAAGCGGATTAGCCAATACAGTGAAATGAAGTAAAACAAAACCAGGTATGTGTATTAACACATACACATACCTGAACAAAACTAGCGATTTGGGCATTTATTGCGTTAAAAAAAGCGTTTTCTGCTAGAGTAACCGAATATTAATTATGTAATCGGTTAACCTCCTTAAAAAACGGATAACCGGTTAACCGATTAACCGTTGCAATCCCGTTTGATTGTTTACGAACTGAACATTGTATTTGTCTCGTTCGTACCATTTTCACGATGTTACAAAGCAATGAAAAAAATACGGATCACGAAAAAAACAACTTATGATGTCTTTTATTATTAAATACTTATTTGATATGTTTTATCCAAGGAAGGATAACTAAAAGATGAGGGAATATTGTTGTGAAATACTAAATGTAGACCCTGCAAATTCCAAATCCTTGAAAACTACGGACTAATTGTCCCTATCAAGAATGTTGATGAGGACCGGTGTCGCTCACGAAATTCAGTATTGTTAGTGGACACAAAAATAATCAAGTGTATGCTTGTGTCTGTGATCCAAGTGAACCGAGAATCCTATGGCAAAACTCATCACGTAATAATGAGTGGGATGCCTTGTATTGATATTGACACGAAGCTCGGAAAAGGCAAGTACTTTAATAATTGAATCTTTTTGTGCAATTGTACTTTTAGTTATTAATTTAAGTGAGGTAGATTTGCTGGACATGATTTTTACTATAAAATGAGGCAAATATTTGCTGATTTATTTTTTTAAAGAAAACATAGAATGAAAAACAGTTGTGTAAAATATTAGTTTTGTGAATGTGGACATCAATGAAAACATGTTATATATTTCATAAATCAAGTGATGTTGTGTGTTTACCTCTGCATCCTTTGTCAAGTTAGTAAAAATATTGCAAGGGAAGCAATGTTTCTGTTTAGTATGCGTTCCCATGCCGCATACATATTAAAAGGACAGTCAACCAGATCGACGAAAAAAAAAAAGTTTGTAAATACCGTTTTTGTACAGTTATTAGTTTATATTGATTAAATAACACGACTGGTATATTACATTACTTGAAAAAGTTGTTAAGTTTTCATATTTTCAGTATATTCGGTAATAAAATTTTACTGGGTATGTGTACCAGGTAACTCCCAGTTAACTATAAATAACGGAAGTAGATTGATAATCATCGTCACGTGGTAAACCCAGGAATGCAAATTGTGCCTGCGTAGTGAATGGTATATATTTTATATATAAAATGATATACTTGCGTTTTAGTGTGTATATCGTTATGTCAACTATTTTCGCGATGTACTTTCGATTTCACATCGTAAAATTCTATTACCGAATATACTGAAAATATTAACTTTTTTAAGTAATGCAATATAGAGCTACCAGTCGTGATATTTAATCAAACTAATAATTGTAAAAAATACGGTGTTTAGAACTTTTATTTTTTTCGTAAATCTGGTTGATGGTCCCTTTAAACGTAGCATGTACTATTCAACCGTTTAGAATCATTGTTTGTACAATTAATGTTAGAATGGTTTCATATTTACCATCATACAGTTCTTTCTATTTATATAATGACCTCTATAATGGATGATACATATCTTAAAATAGGGGTTTATTTTCAAAAGTTGCTTTCTTTTTTCATAAAAAAAACATTCATTTCTGACGCCTTAAGCTTCAAAAGTAGTGTTGCTATAGCACTGTTGTTATTGACTCAATTTCATTTAATGTAAATAGATATGTAAGAAACGATAATAAGTAAGCTTTGCAAAAAATAAGTTGAATTTTCTTGAATAATGTGCCTTATAAATTGTGAGCATATATACTGATTTTATAGTCTAAATAAATCATATCATTGCATAAAGATGAAAGCTCTTACCATCAATAGATATAGTGTCATAAAAAAATGTCATAGTTGTTTCGTTTAATTTACCCGTAAACGTATTATTGTTCCAACTGGTAAAACACGGTTGTTTATTTTCCTGTCTATTAGAGTCCCTTACTCTCAGTTGCACTACGTTTGTATATGAATGTACATTCTTTTCTAACCTAAGCTTCTGATTTTTAATAACAAGTGGAGTTTGTGTGAATCCTATATAATATTATGAGAGATCGTAAATCAAAATAATTTTATTCTTGATATTTTTGCAAATCTCACCTCTGTAGACAACAAAGGTTCAATTACATTGGTGTTTGTATTATTCCTGGCCGTTCGATTGGCCTACATTAAAAGTAGAACTTCATTTATTGTGACTGTAATATTTAATACAATCAAAGAGCGGACGACTGTAATGAGAGCTTTGGTTAAGACAAAGTTTTCGTTGAGTAATTCTTTCCTTATCTTTATAATTATAATAACACATTGTTTATGAATATGAGTTGATAAGGAACTATTAGTATAAATAAAGTATAGAATTAGTATAAATTACATTTAATAACAAGAAATATCTTTAAAAAAGATTCACGGCGATGATTGTGGTTGGTGTTTATGAGAGATCAAAAGTTATATCAATGAAATCAAAAATTCAAATGTCTTTTTTCTGCGCAGTTCATATATGCATCACACGCAATTTAATAGCGCCAGATTTCGTGGCGTATTTCGCTTTATTAGATGTTTTTCAATTTATTAAATTTAATATGAAACTGCAGTTATTTTAACTGTTTGACGTACACACTAGGAGATATACAAATAAATTCAATGTAAACACTTGTATTACAACTTTAAATGACATATAAAGGGAAAATACAATATGAAACTGCAATCTTTACAATGTGTAAACCTTTATTTCAATTGGAATGAAATATACAAGGTAAATTGAGGTGCATTAATAAATGAGCCAATGCAACTTCCGAGGTGGCGCTCAGGCCCGGATGTTTTGAAATTAAACAGATTATTTTACAGGGATATTAGGTTTAATATGTTTTATGAACATAGTTCGCATTATTTTAAAAAATCGGCTAATGTAATGCGAATCAGCTACAATAAATTCATCCAAATTTATACAGAAACATACAATCACAACTCATTTGGAAACGTGGGGACCTTTATAAGTTGTGGCATGGTAGAATTCGTTAAAGCAAATCGATGTCTTTTGCCTGTGTGACGAGCAAATTCCCAGCCAATTAAATCGTTCAGTACATAAACGATTGCTTTGCACCTGTACAAGTAAGTGCGTGCACAAAAACATCGATACATTTGCTTTTTTTTTCAAAATGAGATGGAACCAATGCCAAGGAGGTGGCGCCAATTCACATTTTAAAGCTGTTTTAAAGTGAAATATTTTATGTTATGGTTTCTATTATGTTTACAGGGCTTACATTATTTTTTGTAAGTTGACTTCTTTAGCACAATTGAGTCGCGTGCCTTTTTTAATTAGAAAAAGCAGTTTTATAATAATGTCTTGATGGATTTAAACGTTCGTCTTTGTAAGATAAGAAAATTTAACATGTACTATACAAAAAAGTTTACGGTTAAATACCGAGCTATCTTCATTTTAGGAGTTAATAGTGGGAAAAACAACATATACGAGCCTAATTTAGATTCTTTGACCTAGTAAATTAAGCTTGGATTAAGGGACACAAATAATCGTTTCAAGAAGAAGTATTATCTTTAATTCATTTCGTTAATTAACATACTCTATACAAATATTGCTGTCGATGAATTATTTTAATAATGTTTAACATTAGGTTATTGGTTTTACAGAGTATTACAACATTTTTACTTATATCGTACAATATTTGTATTCATGTTGGTGACTTCTCAATTGAGTTGATCACTTATATATTTAAAAAACTACATTTTATTTATTATAGAATGTGTTATCTCCTCTAAAGATTTTGGCCTTCGTATGTACGTTTAAAAATACATTAAATATAACAAAAAACATTATCGATCAAGTGTACGTCATGTGATAATGTTATTGGTATACGACTGTTAATTGATACATCCTGCATTGGCGCCAACTCCTATTATAAGCGCCATCTCCTTTGCATATGTTCCATCTCTTTTGGAAAAATGCAACATTATCTTCTACATCGGCAAGAAGCCAATAATTTAGTCCATGCAGCATTTAATGTATGTTGTACGCAATCGTTTGAGGCCGTTAGCGATTTAATTGGCAGGAAATTTATCGTCCAACAGTAAAAACTCATCGAAATGCTTTTTAAAACTCCACAATGCCACAACTTATAAAGGTTCTCACGTGTTTAAATGGGTTGAGAATGTTTGTTTCTGTACATTTCTGGATCATTAATCTTCGCTGAATCGCACTACATTTCCCGATTTTAAAAATAATTCGAAATATATTTTAAAAAAAAACAACTTATAAAATCTAATCACCCTGTCAAATTATCCATGAAATTGCAAAACATCCGGACCTGAGCGCCACCTCGGAAGTTGCATTGGCTCATTTATTAATGCAACTCAAAAGAGAGGTGGCGCGTGTGATTAACGGCCGTATGAGTGTTGCAAGAAATCCGACGTGATTTAAAATAGATTCAGTCTAGCCTGTTGTATTGGACTTGTTCTACGCCAAGTAAATCTTCTTTTGGGCTGATTTTGTTGTCGAAAGGGATCTACAAGATCGTTGCATTCAATTAATTCTAAGACTTTACTTCAAGCCTTAGGGATATTAATTGTTTTGTAATTAAAGTAATTGTGTACAGGGTCTATAACTTAGTTAAAATTACCACATATAATATAAGCCGCATTTCAAGTATATCAAAAACTTCAAAGATATCATTTTAAAAAGGTGAGTCAGTATTTTGCCCATATAGAGTAAGCATTGTAAAGCGATATCCATTAACAGACAAGTACCACGAGAATCAGCAACAGAGTTGTGTATTTTATAGTCTATGCTATTAGATATGAAAATAGTTGCCCCCCTATAATTAGATAAAAATAGCTTAAAAAGCAATCAGATTCCCATTCTGAAAAAATAGTATTGTACATATCAGGGGTGAAATGTGTATCTTGCAGACAGTATATATTATCACGTTGTTATTTTAAGTAATTAAAAACCTTTAGCCTCTTAAATTTCCCATTTAATCCTCAGCAGTTTAATGAGATCACTTGTCATTTGGTAAAAGTAAGTTTAATAATAAAAAATTCACATCCCATGCCTTCAAATTATAATAACAAATTAGCACATTGATTTTACTGGAAAGATTTATACACACAAACTGTACACACAACATTCTTCATTAAAACAAACAAAAAGGCATACAAACAGAGCAACTTTAAAACACAACATGTGAACAAAACACAAGCCAATGTGCTAAAGCATAATACTCATGTATATAAGCAATAGTTTCAAATAAGTATGACTCTCAGCATAAAGCGCAGAACATAATTTCACTGAAGAGAAACACAACGTCTGCGCAATATATATTCTACATTACTACATGTATATTACATTCCCTCGATTGAGAAAAAAACAACAACAAGAAAAACAAACATTTTTTCCATATCTTTACAAGTTCTTTGTTACCTAATTAAAGAAAGAACAACTTATTACACTATGTTTTATGTCCCTTAAAGCGGGACTATACGATTTTCATATGTGTTAAGTTGTAATATATTGATAAAAATATGTTACAATAACACAAAATAAGCAAGAAAAAATATACATTGAAGACGAATTTCATAAAATGCAGCAAAGACAAATTAGCGCCCCGAGCGGATTGTGACAAAGATATTTCATACATATTGTCCTACAATAACCGAAGCATTCTTCTTTTTATTAGGATCGGAGTTAGTGTTCGTGAGTCGTATGAATAGATATCGTTGCAGGAAATTAAAATGATCCGTTAAAATAAATTTAGATTCACATCGTACATGCATGATATACATGCTTGCGAATTCGAATGTACAGACATTCTCGATTTCAAAATTAAATATCTTGCTTATTTCGCATTTTTCGACACATGTTCTTCTTAACTTGTATGTTAATTTATATTGAAATATATGTATAATAAGTTCTTTACACATTTAATATAAATTCATAAATATTTGACAAAATCGTATAGTCTCTCTTTAAATCTCATTGTTATTTATTCGGCGTAAGCTGCATAAGCCAGCTTTTCACCCTGACTTGACCTTTGTAAGTGTCCAATAAAATTCAAATAAAATTTCCCGCGGCTAGGTACGAATGAATACACTTCATTTATTCCATTGGCTGATTTGAGTATACCACCAGAACATTGGAAACATATCCGCGTCTTTGTAACACTGTTTTACTGTATGAAACAATTTTATCTCTAATGAAAAGGCTTAATAGATAGAACAGTTTTACACTCAATTCTCGACATCAATACAGTTTGTGCGTACACCTTTTATTTTCAGAGTATTACCAGCGCAAAAGCGTTTATACTTAAAAGGCTATGTTCTCATATTTAGTACTTACTTCCATATTCCTGTCAACATGTTAACATGTAAAAGTATAAAGAGCAGTGGAAGCGAGGCCTCACTTTAAAGAATTGCATTTCAACCCGCGAGGTTTCGGGTCAAGTCGCGGACATTCAGAGTTTATATACAGGTCATCACCGGAGTTCGCGGTCAGTAAAATAATCGTTATATAATAAAGACGCTATCCGTGAACTAGGTGACCTGGAATTTTCTTTAGACCAGAAATATGTTAAAAGAAGATATTCAGCAATATAATTATGGTATGTCAATAATAGATTCTTAATGTGTTTTCAACAATACAATGATAAATATTATTTTTAATAAATTTAACAATAATTATTCCACCATATTGCCTAATGTACTAAAGTGATATGAGCATGTAACAGTTTATAGGTGTCTATCGCAACCGTTGATTATTTTTGATGTTTCTACTTCATATACACTTATAGTAATTAATGCAGCATCAACATACTAAAACAATATACCAGAAAGAGAAAAATAATGCATTTGAATATTAACCGTACTTTCGTTTGACAACTGATCATGCGTTTACGAGTTGAACCTAAATTTAGTTTTAGTGCAGATTTGTTCATACGACACAAAGACACAATATTGTTTTACGGATCATTTCGGCTTACAGGACTGGGTGGGTCACGTAAGAATATCGAATATAAAATATATTTTTATAAACAACTGGTAGCAAGGTGAGTTGCAGATAATTGATCAGTAACTACATTTTAACTAACTATTTTGACCTGTTAATTCTTTTCAGCTCAATTCAACAGTGCAAAATGCCCATAATATCACTTTAAGCATGAGCACGATGATTCTCGATACTGTTAATAATCGAATCAAATAGCAATGCCCGACAGACCACTAAAACAGGTTTATTCTCGTGTGGCCGGTTGACTCATATGTTTAAATTTCACTTCCATTCTTCTTTTGGTTTTCTGTTTTGTATCTATAGGTTTATGACCAGCAATATGTTATAATGTAAAATAAGCCGCGAAAACTCCCCGTAACATCCCGTACTGCGTGTGATGCAGCTAAGAACTGCACAGAAAAAGACATTCGCTATCCTTGATCTCATTCATTAAACTATTTACGCCGTATATCTTTTTTAAAGATATTTCTTGTTTTTATTATAAAAAAAATAATATCGTACCTTTTAGTTTTTAAAATAGACTCCAGTATATTTTCCAACAATCTCTAAGTTCATAGACAGATAAAAACAACAGCTCCCTTTTTACAATACTGGTCTGCTAATTATGAGCTTCCTGAAATTAAAAGGTAAAGAGCATCCAAAAATGAGACCATTTTAAATTCATGTAAAACAAAGTTGTAAGAATTTGATTACATAGTGTTTCTTATTACAGATTAACAAACAGATGATAATTATGTAATATTATAGAAGCTGTATACTAAATCTATATGAATTTTATGCCACATTTTTATCAGAACCACATTTATCTGTAATATTAAAAGATTATGTTGATTGTATATAAAACACATTTTAAAGAGTCCCATTTAGTCAAACTCTTAGTCAAGATAATTTAGCAATTACAATTTCGATTGTATTAACTATTCTATATTATTAGATCTATATATTATTGATCAAATATCTTTAAATACATAATAGAAAAACACAAGAAGATTGAAAATAAATGATATATAACATAATAGTAAATCGGCCACACACGAACCGTATATATTTGAAATATTAATACGCGCGTTCTTCGAACAGACTTGTTTTAGTGGTTTGTCTGACATTGTTTTTTATTCGATTGCTAATAGTATGAATAGTATCGTGAATTATCGCGCTCATGCTTAATAAATTGGTCTATATGGTGGAATATTTCTAATTAAAGTAATCAAAACTGGTACTTATCATGGAATTGTTGAAAACACATGAATAATCTATTAGTGACATACCATAATAATAACGCCAAATAGTTTTATTTACGATCTTTCTGGTCAAACAAAATTCAAGTTCATTTAAGTAACGCGAAAGCGGTTACATAACGATTCTGTTACTGACCGCGATCTTACCTTGATAGGTTACATATGCTCAAATAATTTCCTTCTTTGTTATATATAGAATTTGCAATCTTTGATCTCACATTTCACCATGACCGAGCGCAATAGTCAATATATCACTATACATGACTGGAAAGGTGGTTTCATGAGCTTACAAAAAAAACTGAATTAGAAAAAATTATATGCGCGGTCACTCAAAATAATTACCTTAGAACACATGAACCGGTTTTGACTGATACCGGCACGGTCATCTTGTATGCAAACACTATGCCCTAGTATTGAGGCTGGCAACCACCAACTTACAAAGAAATGCACAAATCAGGCCTTTTGCCCTGTGACTTACACATTTACCTTTCAAATGGGACCAAAGCTTATCATTTGAAATGCATTTTTAATATATTATGCACCAGGACCTGCCTCATATGTGCTTAATAGCAAACTTTTTTACCGAAACATGGCTAAATAGTTCTATCTTATCTGCTGATCTCCTCTTTGACGGTTCCCAACAACCAATTAGCAAGGATCGCGCATTCGATTCACACGGTGGCGTTGCTATATACGTAAATGAAAGTATTGCCTTTAAACGCAGACAAGATCTTGAACTGAATAATGTTGAATGTATTTGGATTAAAGTTTTTCCCTCAAAAAATAAATCCATTTTGTTTGGCGTGTTTTATAGACCGCCTAGTGCGGATAGATCATATATGATTTCCATTGAAGAGTCTATAGGGTTAGTCAGAGACACGCGAATAGATGATTTTATTATAACAGGTTATTTTAACATAAATGCTCTAGCTGAACCGTCTGCACGGAAAATTAATGATTTATGTCAACAATATAAATTAACGCAACTCATTAACGAACCAACACATTATACTGAACACACATCATCCATTATTGATCTTATTTTTGTAAGTAATCGGAATAATGTACTACTTTCTGGAACAGGCGAACCCTTTTTAGATCAAACCGTTCGGTACCACTGCCCTGTTTTTGTTACATTCAGATTTACAAAACCCAGATACAAAACGTTTTATCGACATATCTGGCGCTATGACATTGGAGATTATTCTAAACTACGACAAATGATGTCGGATACTAATTGGGATCTACATAAATCCGAAAATGTTGATATATATGCAGATAATTTAACTAAAACAATATTGAACATTGCAAGTATATGTATTCCGAACAAAAATGTTTGTATCCGTTTGCGTGATCTTCCATGGATGAACAATAACATAAAGAAAAAAATTCGACAACGAAAGCGCCTTTACCGAAAAGCAAAACAATTTAAGAGTGATATTCACTGGTCAAATTTCCGTCGTGTAGGGAATGAGGTTGTTTTACTATTACGAAACTCGAAAATCGAATACTTTCACAATATTGCTAAAAAACTTAAGTCATCAGACCTTTCCGCTAAAGACTGGTGGAAGACACTGCGAACATTTGTCCCTTCTAACACAACTAACACAATACCACCTCTTTACGATGAACAAACCAATAGTTTTGTAGCGGATGCTACATGTAAAGCGGATATGCTCAACAAGTATTTCGCTAGCCAGTGTTCACTTGACGAAGCAAATCACGATCTTCCCCAAATGCACCATACACACACGAACAGTCTTCAGTCTATACATATAACACCAGAGGAAGTAATTGACTCAAATAAATGTCTAAAGGTAGGAAAAGCGTCTGGTCCTGATGGAATAGATAATAGAATCATAAAAGAGGCGATGCATCAATTAAGCTACCCCTTGTGTGATTTGTTCAACTCTTGTCTAAATACTTGCAAAATGCCTTCTTGTTGGAAACTTGCAAATGTGTGTCCAGTTTACAAAAAAGGTGATCCATCCTTAACGTCAAATTATCGACCCATATCACTGCTTAATACAACCGAGAAGGTCTTTGAAAGAATACTGCATAAACACATTTTTAATTTTCTTCGTGCAAATTCATTTTTTGCACCCACTCAATCTGGCTTTTTGCCTGGTGACTCCACTGTCAATCAGCTGACATATATTTACAACACATTTTGCAAAGCACTAGATAATGGCCTTGAGGTCAGGGTTGTATTCTTCGATATAAGTAAAGCTTTTGATAAAGTATGGCACAAAGGTCTTTTATGTAAATTGAAACAAGCAGGCATTCGAGAAAAACTATTATCGTTTTTGTCTAACTATCTTTCTGATCGTAAACAAACAGTAATCTTACCGGGATCGTCCGGATCAACCCCTATTGAAGTTCTCGCCGGAGTCCCTCAAGGTTCTATTCTAGGACCACTTATGTTTTTAGTATATATAAATGACATTATTACTGACATAAATGCACACATACATTTGTTCGCTGATGACACCAGTCTTTTCATGGTCGTTAATTCGCCTAACGAAACTGCAGCCGTACTGCAATCAGATATCGACAAAATTTCTAGCTGGGCTAACAAATAGATGGTTTGTTTTAACCCTTCAAAATCCGAATCAATGATTATTCCTCGCAAAATAAATAAACCAAATCATCCACCATTGACCATGCAGAACATTAATGTTCCAATTGTTGATATCCATAAACACTTAGGGGTTTTTATGTCAAATGACTGTACATGGCATGCGCATATATCCTTCATAAAGGAAAAGGCATGGTCACGAGTTCATATAATGCGTAGATTAAAAACAATTCTTGATAGAAAAACTCTCTCGAAAATATATTTTTCGTTTATTAGACCAATCATTGAGTACTCAGACGCTGTATTTGGCAATTGTACGCAATACGAAAAAGATGAACTAGAGAAAATAAAAACTGAAGCCGCGCGAATAACAGCCGGATGCACACGTCTAGTCTCATTAGAAGAACTTTATAATGAATTAGGATGGGAAACTCTTAGTCAACGAAGACGTAAACATAAACTAATATTAATGTATAAAATGAAATCAAACAATTGTCCGAACTACTTACAGTCCCTTGTTCCCGCAACAGTTGGGTCGCGTAGCAATTACTCATTAAGAAATGCGTCACATTTCCAACCAATTCAAGCGCGTACGTCACTGTATTTAAATTCCTTTTTACCGTAAACTGTATCCGAATGGAATAATCTTCCAGATGACGCCCAAATCGCTGAATCTATCCATTCCTTCAAAAGGCGTATTAACATTGATCGACCGATTCAAAATCCCATATTCTCGTACGGCGAAAGACGCTCTCAAATATTACACACGCGTTTACGTACAAAGTGTAGCGCCTTAAATGACCATCTTTTTAGACGTACTATTGTTACATCCCCATTATGTGTATGCGGACTTCAGGAAACGACGTCACATTATTTTCTCGAACGTACTCAGTATGCACATGCCCGCGGCGAACTTCTTAACACAATATCCGTTTATTCCGTCCCCTGCATTGAAACTATTCTATTTAGAGACAACACGCGTGATTACCTTACCAATATTAGAATAGCTGATGCTGTTCACAAATTTATAGTTAATAGTAAGCGATTTGATTCGTAATAAGCTACAGAACGACTCACAACCCTTTTCTCTTCTTTTCCCTTATCTAATATTTCAAAACTACCTTTATCTTCTTCCCAGAACCCTACCACACTTTCCTTCACCTCCATATGTCAACTTAAAATTTAATTTTTACAATTCAAACACTATACACGGAGTTTGTCTCTTTCTTTAACTGTTATTATTGTTTAATGATCAAAATCCGATCATGTTCGCCTGAAAACATGTAATTGTATTTGTATAGGGAGAAGAACTATATAAGACATTGTCTTTCGTTCTAATCCTATTCAAACATGTTCATTGTATAAATGTTACATGTAATGCTATGTAATAACAAATTGTATTGCTTGAAATAAATATGTTTAAACTAAGCAAACTGACTGCATGTAACCTACCAAATTCCACTTCCTTTTAGGATAATGTAACCTTTAAGAGAACCCAACCCCTTCACATTTGAATTTAAGGTACTTTTGCCCATAGACATAATCTGTTTTGAGGAAGGTTACAAAGTTCCAGAACCATGACACACAGATTTATTCATAAAAGACGATGTTGAAAGCGTCACGCGTAACAGCGTTTCGCGTTAAGAATTAAGGTACAAAAGCCGAACTTGGTTCCATCATACATGCAGAACTTTGACTCCATTCAAGGCATCACTTTAGATTCTAATAGGCAACGCAGATGTAACATATGACTTAATGAGTGAAAGAATCATCAATGTCAATATTTGTGCATCATAGCAGGTTTTGAATAGGAGTCGAACACACTTTTTTTATTATTTTTTTGCACATTTTAGGTAAAATCCATGTAAAAGCAGCATTTCTGATGTCATTTGACCCAACAAAAGGGCTTGCTTGCATGAAAAAACAACACACTTGACTTCCTGACTCAAAAAACAGTCATCGTCAGACAAGAGCTTTATGTTGTCTGTCACACCTGGATCTATGATTCCTCGGCTCGTGTTCCGTCTCGGACAGGCTCCGGAAAGTGACAGTCTGGCCCGGATGCTCAATTCCGTGTAATCTGAGAAGACAAAAAGTTTTTTGTGCACATTTACCCATAACGGTGCCAAGTAATGTAAGTGAGGTACAATTAGAGTAAGCTTTCAATAGTCTTTGTTGCTTTATTGGCTGCAAATGGATAAGTCACCACGCCGGCATCACATTGTCCGGCACACTGGCAAAGTTATCGCCACAAAATGTGGTTTCAAAGTAGCAGTAAATGAAAAAAAAACAATTTTCCTAATTTTGGTGACAAAAGTGTGTCAGGATATCAAAGAAAACATTTTACAATAGATTTCATTGAACATAACGGCGTACTAACCTGCAAAGACACCGATCCTCTCGACACGGCTGGGCGAGTGTTGAGGGCCGTCTCCCAATTAGTCCAGCTGTGCAGTTTTTGATGGCCTGTCACTTCAGCCGGACTTGTAAACCAATTGGACAACAGTTCAGGCAGAGCTATAGACCAATTTCGACACCACCCAAAAATGCACACTTAGATTTACACATAATATTGAGGTCACTTAAATACAGATCCCCTGCTGTTTTTTCACGCGTGATCTATCACAACAACATTGTTCCAGGAAAGAAAGCATAATATTATTATCATTTTTGTGTTTTCAGCTGAATACAAGATTTTACTTAAACTCAACAAGATATCCAAACAGGAAAAATAAGGCAAAGTAGTGTAATTCTTAGTAGATCTGCCAGACGGGGATGAAGGCGAAGGCATATAGCAGTGTCGGTCCAGAATTGGCGGGCATATTTTACAGTAAAAGGCTCAAAAAGTATACAATAGCAATGAATAAAGATGAAATAAAGACATGCATTATGTTCATTATTGAGATGGATGCAAATTAATGTCAGAATGTCACTGAAAAACAAAACCGAGTGTGTACATAGTCTTAGAATGTCTCCGGAACAGGTGTTGGTGTGATTTTCCAGCATTTACCCCCATCCCCCCCTTATGACCCCAAGTGCAACAGCCCATTTGCAAACAGCCATAAATTGGGTCAAAATGACATCTGGCAGTGATGTTTTGCAATGCAGAGAGTTTGTGATGGTCAATTGTCAAAATTCTGGCAGACGACTTTCTTGGTCGACAGTTCTTAAAGGTTACATATGCTCAAATAATTTCCTTTTTTGTTATATATAGAATTTGCAATCTTTGATCTCACATTTCACCATGACCGAGCGCATAGTCAATATATCACTATACATGACTGGAAAGGTGGTTTCATGAGCTTACAAAAAACTGCATTAGAAAAAAATTCAATACGCGGTCACTCAAAATAGTTACCTTAGAACACATGAACCGGTTTTTACAGATACCCGCACGGCCATCTTGTATGCAAACACTATGCCCTAGTATTGAGGCTGGCAACCACCAACTTACAAAGAAATGCACAAATCAGGCCTTTTGCCCTGTGACTTACACATTTATCTTTAAAATGGGACCAAAGCTTACTATTTGAAATGCATTTTTAAAATAGTATGCACCAGGACCTGCCTCATATGTGCTTAATAGCAAACTGACTGCATGTAACCCCCCAAATTTTACTTCCTTTTAGGAAAATGTAACCTAATAACAAGCTTGCGGCCTGGAATGCAATGCATTAACGTGATGTAGCGATTCCACTGCTGGAACGACGGCGGGTTTGAAACTTTATGCATTTACGTGTTTAACGTTCAATTTCGAAAACAATTTGAACTATTTTGTTCAAATAGTATATAAGAATAGGGAACAACAATAATGATATTATCTTAAATATAAGAGTGCACAGATTGCAAAACGTAGTAATTACTGAATATGAGAACACAGCCTTTATGTACAAACGCTCTTGCGCTGGCAGTCTTCTAAATATAAAGGAGTACACATAAATTGTATTGATGTCGAGAGTTGAGTGTGAAACTGTTTTATATCTCAACCCATTTCATTAGAGATAACATTGTTTTATACTGAACACGCAGTTAACATCGTTGCAAAACGTATCCCTTTTCATACTCTGTACTTCCCATAAATAGAAAGTCAAACACAAAACATATGAATGTAATTTATGTGGAAACTGTTTGTAAACCTCACTCGTTCTATTTCAAAAAGTTTCAAGCCAACCGGTGTAAATTGTATATTAAAATTCATTTGACGAATACAAAGGTCAGCTAATGTGAAAAGCGCGGTAAAACATCTTCGTCGAAAACAAAAATGAAAATAAATTTAATATATGCTATAACAGGTCTAAATCTGAAACTGTTTGATTTTAGAAAACTGGCTCAAACACACTGTAGTAGTAGGAAATTACGAAGATTGGAAGTACACGTGATCATTAATCAATTGGTGATTGCAAGCCTCTGGTAGCAATAACTTTTTGCGATGGACAAGAATTGCAGACGAATCTCCTCACAAACTATTTTGTTTACAATGGTTTCAATATAGCGCTTTCTACTTCAACGGTGTCAACGTGTTTCCTCTGACGATTCCAAGTATCGTCTGTGTGTGTAACATAAATCATTTCTGAACGTAGATAATAGGCAAAATACAATAAGCTAGAGTCAAATTTACATACGCTCTTAAAAGCATCATACGTTTGAGGACTTGTTTGTGTCTTAAGATTAAGACATATTAAATTATGATAAACAGTCTACTCTCGTTATCTCGAAGTCGGCGGGAACAAGAAAAATATCGAGATAACGAGAGTTTGAGATATCCGATTATGCGTTTTCAAAGAAAAAAATAGATGAAAATTTACCTTGTTTTTAACATCTATATACCTTCTAAGTGGTCTAACTAAAGCGTCACCGTGTGGCATAATATTCTCAACTACCCTATCGATTACCTGATATACCGGTATACGCGATTTTACGAGGCACGATTAAATTAGCTATTTAAATGCTTAAAATGACGTTTTAGGTGTTACAGAATTGCATGAACGCTTGCGGTTATCATTTTTCTAAACTTTCGAGTAAACATCCGGTAATGGTGCTATTTAAGTTATGGTGCAATCGACGTCCAATCAAGACGATGGTTTTCCATCTGAACATGCGTAAATCACGTTCCGGAATACTGAACTTTACGTGTACATTTTGTAGTTCTGTTCTTCTTTATTATTTTTTATCGAGTGCACCTGGATTGTCTCCCATATGGCCATCGCCCCCAGAAAGACGTGTTAGTTGGTTACGGGGGATAGTGCAAGATACAGGAGACACCCCGTCCAGAAGTGACCCTGGGTCTTTTAGTGCCCGGTGTATAGCACCTAGTACACTGCACCTCGGTTTAATGTCTCATGCGAAAGACGAGTTAGTAGGTTAGGTGCAGCGGGAGATCGAACCAGCGATCTCTGGATTGTGAAGCCAGTGTGTTACCACTAGACCACGGATCCGCTACTTGTAGTTCTGCCACTTTGCGACGGTTTATATACGCAAAATTATAACTCAATGCATTTTGGAATGCTGTATGTAAAAACAACTAGTCTTTCGGCCTTTCGGCAGGCTGTGTATTAATTGAAGTTAATTGCAGTTAAAGTGACAGTTCAAGTGACAGACCTTACTCAAGTGCTAATGGCTAACAACATTACCCACGTGTAATCATTGATGCAATTAACGGATCAATTATCTACCGCACAGAATCGGGAGCAGCCGGGCGAATCGGTACGGTGAAGTGTAAAAGAAAAGAAATTCTCACCTCTGCCGACTCTGGGACAGTTATTCGCACTTCGAAATAAACCACAGTAAATACATGTAAAATCGGGACTCATGACAAGTTTTAATATCGAGATATCGAATTATTCGACATAACGAAAATCGAGATGTGCGATGTTTATTAATAAAGATAAAGAAGGAAAAAAGTTGGGACATTGAGCTTACTTCGACATATCGAGAAAATCGAGATATCCGATGTCGAGATAACGAGCGTAGACTGTAATTGCCTCTGTAAGAATGTAAAGAGAACATGATGGTACATTTGCAAGTAAATTTTTTAATAAAAACTTGTTGAGTATGGTACTTTTATTGCTATGTTTTCCTCAATATATTCATAAGCAATTGATACCACGTAATTAAACATAGTTTACTAATATCCAAGTGTAAAATTCGAGTGCAATATATGTAAACCGTTTCCAATGAATATTACCAATCGATTACGTTTACAGTGATTCTCATCAGCTGATGAATTTTTAATATACACCATTAGAATAAAAAAAATCACGCGCCATTTGTTCGTTCGTCTCACTCGACAGTTACGTGTTATAAAAGAGAGACTGATCGCGAGTAAACATTTACACAAGGTGTTATAAAAATGCATAAGAACTATACTTGCGTGTTTTCGAAAAATCTTTTTCTAACTTTAACGTCTGTTTTCTATATTCTTACTTGGAGTGTTGTCAATATTCTTGGACAAACACCATTTGGGACGTTTGAATTTCGGCATTGCCCAACAGGCCTTATAAGCGACGCAATGTACGTCGGATCTGACATCACAATTACCAAATGTGTGGAAATGTGCGCTCTGCGGCCCTGGTGTGAGGCGCTGTTATACAGACGTCAATACCCTCTTTGTGAACTCTTCTCCAAAACTGGTTTAACAGTGTTAGAAAAAACAGACGTCGCAGGATATTGTCAGTTTCTGGACAAGGAAAACTTTTCAGTAGAGGTACATTGTTATATTTGTTTTTATTATAACTAGTTGAGACAAAAATAACAAATTAATCTGAAAATATTTCCTTTGTCGTTTCCGTTCAATTTAAAATAAGATCAGTGATTTGAGTATATATATATATAGGGGATCCGCTCAGTTGCTACATATTCATATTGTTCGATGAAATATTATCTATTAAATTAAGATCAAATCCTAAAATAAATGGAATCAAAATTAATGACTTAGAATACAAATTATCACAATTTGCTGACGACTCTTCTATACTCTTCTATACTCCTGGATGGCTCTGCAGAATATATCTATAACACTTTGGATGTAATGTCGCACTTCACACACTCAGGGGGAAAACTTCATTCTGACAAATCAAAAGTAGTCTGGATAGGCAAATATGAATTTAGGTCCGAAATGTATATGATGTTTTGTAATATGCATATATTGATTGTAACCTCTGTACGGTGTGGAGTTGGATGCCGACCTACTTATACCTATTCACGAGATAAATAAAATGTATTGAACGGAACAAAATCAACTAAATATGAAAATGACGGACAATACAAACTCAAAAAAACATACAAAGCTTATCAGCCAGACAAAGTAAAAGCTAGGCTGTTCTAACATGGACTGTTTCCAGGGCAATTACATTCCTGTAGCTACAATGACAGCTTAGAGAAAATCAGCAAGCGCCATTTAACTATATGACCATTGAATGGTATAAAGTGACAAGGTCCAGACAGGTGGTGAAAGCAGAAAAACTGGTCTTGAAACTCCTACATAGGCTGCTAGCCATGCGGTCATTCAAACAAAAAACCACCTGAGACCTGAACACTAGAGGCGTTGAGCGTGAATGAATAGCAACAAAAATCGAGCCGACAGAGCTGTGAAAGAAAATAAAGTGAAAGAAGGGTAACATGAAGGGTAGGGTCGCGAGGATGATCGAAGAGCCAAGGCAGTTTAAATGGAACCACGAGGTGAGTATTCTGTGCAACAACTACAAGATCTCTTTCGTGGTGAGAAAGAAGGGTTCAAAACCCCATTAGGCTCCTACTTCGTCTTCTTCTGTCTGCATTAGGCGTAATCAACCAATTTACCCTGTTGGGGCATCGCAATAAAAACAAAGTATCTTCATTTGAATGATAGAACAAGTCATCTACACACCGAGAAATCAAACGATCCTACGAACGATTTTTTTCTAAAACCGTAAAGCGCGATAATACAACGAAGGGTACACAACATACGTTGAAGAAAACTTATTGTATAGTGTTAGCAGCTTACTGAAGAAACAGAGACGTGTGTGTGAAACTATTAGGTAGGGTCGAGTAACTGGATGTATGCTTACTAAAGAGCGCGCTTTACATTGGATAAGAGAGAAAGTATGTGTCTCAAGTAAAAGAAATTAATAACAATTTCTTCCAAACACATAAACAACTTTATTTCTTGCTAATGATAAACTCTTAATATAATCATCTGCTCTAGTGGTTTTCCTTTTATTCAGTTTTTGATTATTTAAGACTACCCATACCGAATACCAATATGTTTCTATAGTCACTCATGGCAGAGAATATACATTTTAAAAAAGTTCTGCCATTCTGTCAATATCAAGTATTCCTCGTATCATGAACGCATGAATCGATCAGTAGTTCGAACAATTACAGCGAGGGCGCCAAATAAACATGTATAGATTTCATTTTTGACATAATTATAGGCGAGCAAATGTGCTAAATGAAAAATTTATATTTTGTTATTAGAACTACTGATTGAACATTTCTGCCATACACATTTAAATATTTATAAATTGAAAACAATGTATTCGTAATTCAATCATCGGGCCCAGTGTTTTCCTTGATTGTCATAAAATAACAATGAGTTGTACAAATATGTAGTTTGTTTAACTTGAGCCTCACAAACTTTGGGAAGAGTATATAGTTTTTACCCAGATTTATCGTGTATTGTTAATTGAGTAAACGCATTACGCTTTGAATTTGTATGAGAGAAAACTTTTTTTATTAATATACATCAGAAACAAATGCAACCGTCAAATAAGTGTTAAATTTTATTAAATTCCAGCATTTTATTATACTATTTCACAAATTGAAGTCAACACAAAAAAAATTATTGAATTAAAGAAAAGATATATAAATTCACCTACATACAGGCGTTGTTGTTTATTTCGATTTCATAAACATATGTTAAGTGTTATATTTCAGCCATTTTATTGACGCGACACTAAACAAATGGGTAATTGTATTTCAACAAGTGATATATTCAAAGACAATATTACTTTTTACTTGTTAATTTGTTTGATACAGCATTGTTTCAAAACACAAAACCACATAAGCCACAATCACGTCTTAGTCAATTCAATATCGAGTAAATATCAATTTTATTTAAGGTGCGGAAACGGATTATAGAAAAACAAAAATTTCCTATCGGATTTTCATCTAAACATGCTGCACTTTTTATTAAACTTATGGGAAAATATATTTTAAATAAACATTACTCCATTAGACGGTATTAAAAAATCATCAAATTAACTGATTAATACATTAACGGTTTTATTGTTAAACACACAGATGATGCGTTTAAGGACGAGATGTGAGGCTTTAGCAAACAAGACATGCTATGGGCAGTACATCGCATGCGATCTGGAGAACAATGCATGCGTAAAGCCAGGTATAACACATAGTTGTATATCTTACAAAACGAAGAAATCGTCTTTGAGTGCCTTTAATATTTATTTGTTTGACATTTATAAATAATTTAATTGCAACATTTGACAATATTGACTGCTGACGTTGGCTATTTATTGTGTTTCTCTTAATATTGTTTCGCTCATACCAATAACGAATTGGTACGATTTCATAACGCTATATGTATTAAATATAAAGAAATAAACAAGATGTAAAACACTTTTTTATCAATTTTCCATAGATATAATGGAAAATTTAAAATGTTGAGCATTTGTCAAACGTACATTTAGTTTAAACCAATTTATTTAAGCTCGAATGCATTAAAAGTACTTTATGCTTATTTGAAACGCTCTCGAGTCCGTTGCTTGGGCACAGAACCAGTACTTGGTGTCTTTAGGGGAGATCTAAAGAATGCTCCCACAGTGGGGATTGAACCCGTGACCTCTCAGTCACTAGCTATTCATCGTAACTAAACTAAGTCATAATTTACTACCACCGTTAACCGCTATATTCACTCTATGAAATGTCACATTCCAATTCGCATAAATAATATGTAGTGATATTTCTGACATTAGCGTTTAAATGTTCTATAAATAATATACTCGTCCGCTAAATGGAAACAGCAGATTTTCTATTGTTGAGAGTTCAAGCCCCTTTTGTGTCTTGGACTGGACACGTGTATCATCATATTGTATTATTTATTCCAAGCAAATATTGCAAGCTCGGATACGTTTTCTCACTCAACGTCAAGACATTGTAATGGAGGTCCGTCTATGGCAACACTGTGGAGTATTTTAAATAAGAATGCTCAAAATAAATAACTAAATTTTTCTCAAGCATTCAATAATCTTTTTCTTGAGCTATGTCGATATATTAATATTCCCAAACACCGACGGCTTTGTCCTTTCCAAAAAATAACGAAATTTGATATTTGTTCCAATATGTTGTAAAATGTAATATTGGTATGTGACGGAGCTTATATTCGAGATTTGTAAATCCCTGTATATTCTACATAGCTAATTTAGTCTGCATGTGAATAAGATTATAGTTGTCTTGCGGTAATTGATGCAACTGACAGATTGTCTGCGGATAAAAGAAAACAGTAACTTATTGTTTAGTGTGCAATTAAACAACAATTTATAGCAACAACCGTTCACATGTTTTGCATTTAAGATTAACACGTGTACGCGATTTTTAAGTTATTGTTCAAAACAGACATAACTTTGAAAAACAAACTAAATAAAATAAAATTTCAAACGAAATGGTATCACACGATCGATGGAATTAAACGTTTAATGTATTCGCAAATACCTTTCTTTTGTGACGGTATCGGCGTAGCGCGAAAAATAAACGGATCTTTATGAATTCAATTGAAGTTTACAACATTACAGTTATTTAAGATATGTAATTATTTTTTCTCGTTCATTATCATAAGTTAGTTTACGATTGAGAAAATACAATGGTGAAATAAAAATCAAATCCACAAACATTGTATCGGCCCAGACTCGAGAACTGAACATTATAAAGAACGATTGTAAGTACTAAGTAGGATGTTACTAAATAAAATTATTATTGTGTTTGGTCTACATAAGTGACATACTCTTAAAATAGGAATTGTTATCTTCTATGTACGGAATGGACGTCTGTATCAGCTTGTATTGACTGCGCGTTACATCTTCCTTTGTATCGATCCAACAACATAGTAACTCGTTCCCAAGTCTTACTTACTCGATCCCAATACTTAGTAACTCGTTGTTACGACTGCATAACTCGTTCCAACGATTTTTAAAGTCATAGGAACACCAAACTAACTGGTGGTAACGATTTTGTATCTCGTGGGAGGTAATTGACGTCTGTTAATCACGTTGCCTGTTTCTGTCAGAATGTCCAGTTCTCAAACTGACGAACGGCTGGTTCGATGGCAACATGAACACAAATGGGTCTCGAAAACGTATTAACTGTAATCAACAGCATGTGCAAGTCGACGGGGCCATTATTACAACGTGTGTCAACGGAACATGGACACCGACACCAAAGTGCATCATAGGTGATTATTATTTACATACAAACCTTTTTTCTCGAAACGGATTTTTATCTTATGCAATAATATACTGTAATTTAGCATGTATGTGTATGAACGCTTAATTTAAGACTCGTTTGCTTAATAGTAAAAGCAGACTTAGTGTTTTTTTAGTGTTTGAGCCCCTTCTGGATAATGAAAAATTGTGTTTTTTTATATTCATTAGAAATATTTATGATTTAATGGATACATATATCATCATAATGTATAGTACTTTTAAATATTGCAATATTAGATATGTGCTTTACGATGTCGAAATGTCTAACGAGTCTGTCATTATTGAGCGGCTACGACATCGTGTAACATTGTGTAGTATTTGTAATGGCCATGCTTAACACAGTATTTCTATGTATATTTGTTCTTACCATTTTTCTGATATAGGCCCGTCTCTGAAGAAACTTTCTGTAAATTTATTCAATTTACATAATATTTCAATATAATCTTGGAAAATGTATTCCCATTGTTTAGTTATTTCGATTTATTAATATTCCCCAACAAGGAAAGACTACGTGCTTTCCAAAAATGAAGAAAGTAAAGGGTCCATCAATAAATAATTTCCAATCATAAGTCAAATACGTTGTGAATAGAATCATTAAGGAACAAGATTATCAGGTACCCATTTCATTTAGCAATATCATTTGCTTTATGTACGATCCACTTTGTTGTGAACGATAAGTTGTTGTTACAATATGAATCGTTTGTTGAATTGAATCTCCATAATAATCGACAGCTGAGTCAAATTGTATATTTTTTACGGTAATGGGTGCAGCTGAAAAATTGCCATGTAAACAAATATAAAAGTGAAATTATTCTAGTTCAAAGCAGACTCAACGTTGATGACTCGAATAATAGTTCGGAAATATCTATGTTGACATTTAAATTGTATTTACAAACACTTTATAGGCTCAGACTTGATAATGCCACTATAAAAACCAAAGTAGGTTATTCTCTTGATGTTATAAAAATTAAATTTATTTTATGTATAGTGTTCACTGTGTTTAGTGTACATAAGTGACAAACTCTTAAAATGTACGGTTTTGGAAAGTTGGGCACTGTTTTATTTGCCTGAGCGTGACAGATGCCGTTTCATTGTTCCCACAACTAAGTAACTTGTTCTCATGTCTTTATAACTCTTTTGTACGTCTGATTAAAGTGTTCCAATGACTTAGTTTTCGATCCTGTAATAATGTGGAGATACGAAGTGAATTACTTGTGCTAACGACTTAGTTTATCGCGGAAAGTAATTTCATTTTGTTATGAACTTGTCTAAATACAGTAAATAGTTATTAATCACGTTGGCTTTTCCTGCAAGATTGTCCGGTTCTCAACTTGACGAATGGCTGGCTCAAAGACAATAACACAATTGGATCAGTAAAACGTATTCACTGTAATCAACGACATGTCGAAGCTAACGGCGAGAGCATTACCATTTGTATCAACAAAACATGGACGCCGATACCAAAGTGCACTGTCAATGGTAATTATTAATTTTCGTAGAAACCCGTTTTGCTCGAAACGGATTTGTAT
Source organism: Dreissena polymorpha (assembly GCF_020536995.1). NCBI lineage: Eukaryota > Metazoa > Mollusca > Bivalvia > Myida > Dreissenidae > Dreissena > Dreissena polymorpha. The sequence continues at coordinate 24,106,356 of NC_068358.1, read as the reverse complement.
CATATAGATAAATATCAACAAATGCAAGAACAAGTATGTACACACTTGTATCTATGAAAAGACAATTACGATAATAAGCGTTGGCAATTTACTAAAAATGAATCCACTTGAAATATAAGGAAACTTCGCTCAGGTTTCACATTTCAAAGCTTATAACATAATCACTTACATATGACTACATTTGAAAGGGAAAATTGCACCATTAAGTTTGAGAAAACGTTCATAAAAATGAAAACAAACAATATAAATGCCCAGTTGTTCATGTCGATTCGGTTGTAAGTTATACGAGCAATTATTTTTTTCATCGGATCTGACTTTTTATGAGAACGATTGCCCTACTCCAGCAAGTTTTCTTAATTTCAGGTTAATTTTCCAAAATATATCTCATACTTTTAAAAATTAATTGATTAGATTTGAAAATTTCTCTAACGCAGATTGGCGCCTGTTCATAGGAGTACCAGGTGTCGGAGAAGACATACTGTACTCATGGACACATGGTAATCAAACAACATCACAGCTGGACAGCTGTTTCGACAAGAATTTGTCATCGTGCAAAACGCATTTTCGAGATCCGTTGCTTGACAAGTGGAATGCCATCGGCGTAAAGAAAGTAATATAGATTTTGTTTATTTAATAAAATATAATAAAATATATAACATTCAAAAGTTAATAACAATTAAAAAAAATGTAAAACGTATAATACCTGACCTACATAACGAATTGAAAACACCTTTAATTTCGAACGGATCAGCTTTGTTTTTCAGATATAAACGCATAGTGTTGTTGTTTGTTTGGTTTATTTATTTACACTGTCTGACTCGCTTATCTGGTTTTCTCGAATATTTTAACTAGGCACATGTACCATCATTTGCTCACATGGACCGAGGCCTTTTTGAGGAAATAAGTATTAATTAAATCTTGCGTTATTGAACTCTATAGTTCATTTCTAATATTAATGAACATAATGCAAAGCCGTCGAATGAATTAATAAAGTACATGTCTCTTCAAATGAGTTGAATTTGAGAGCTGCCAAAACATTACGCAAAAATAATTTTTAAAGGGTAGCACATGTCAAATATATCATATTTTCGCCTTTAATTTTTTTGCGCAATGTCTACGTATTGTCTCTTAGGTAAGTTGCATTAGGTCTGCATAGTTTTGCGTTTAATACAACAATTGTTGAACATTCCTCCTTATAACAAGCTAATCTATTTTAGACTCAATCGCGCCTTGATTGAAGTATATTGCGATTGCTACGTACAGGTGGCCATAAAATACAAATACATGTTTTTTGTCCATGATGAATATCTTATGGGATCTAAATTTGTTCTTATATTGATTCTATCTAGGTAAATGTCTCGTGGTACAAAGACGGTATGCCGGCTGCGTTTGTGGAGTTTAATGCAACAGGCAGCAATATGACCTCTTGGTTCGACAAAGGAAAGATAATTTCTTCTTCATGGAACCTGACACGATCATCCCCAACAAGATACTTCAGCATAAAAGGGTAATTTAAAATTTGCGATAATCCCGAACAAGAATATTCAGCGTAGTGGGTAATCTAAAATACGCGATCATCCCGAACAAGAATATTCAGCATAGAAGGGTTATGTAAATACAAGCAAATTTGCATTAATATCTACATGGCCTTTGCCGTTCCGCAGTTTGATTTAAATTACACTGTAACAGCCATTCCACCAAAAATGGGCATATTTCCAAGCGCATATTGTCATTTTCAAGCGCAAAATCAAACAATGCACAGCTTTTCATTCAGCCTGTTTAGATATTGTTTTTTATGATTCAAGAATGTATGATCTTGTTGAAATTATTGTACACACCTTTTCGTTTTAAAAATGTATATAAGAACCTTTCGTTTCGGAACGTATATTGAGGAAGCTGTAGGTTTTATGTCATATTTTACACCGATTATTTTACACATTAAGTTATTGTATGAGCATTTGGGGTAATGAACGTTCAACAATTACCTTAAATCATAAATATGTCAAAGATTTACGTAATAATTCTGCGATTTTCACGAACGAACTTTCGTTAGCAATATCTTATGATCGTTTCATAAACAATTTGGCAAACTTTAAAATTCATTAAGGTCTAACGAACATTGAACCATTCTGCGCTCTTTAATTGAAGGTTTGAAATGACTTTACACTAAAATATGGCGCCATCTGTAAAATTGTATGCGATAACTATAACGAACGCGAGTAGACTATCCACAAAGCTTACTTTTAAATGTTAAATTATTATAAGTGTTATGAATAGATATAAGATTAAACTCTTCTTCTGAAACAACTATTTAAGCTCTCAAATAACCATTATACTGAAAGACAGTTTAAATATGTCTTAAATATTCTTGTCTTTCCCATTAATATCCAATTTCGTGAGTTTTAGCTAATAACATAATGAAACGTGTTATTGCCAATGATTATACAAAAAACTATATTTATTCTTCCGTTACGCGTGTTGTACCTTTTTTTAAGTCAAGAATCTATAATTTACTGTGTGCCTTTGTCACATATGCAAAGGATGAATCAAAAGATCGATCAGATACGATACGAAAAAAACGTTAGTGAGCGGTTCGAAATATGTAGAAAAAAACACACTGTTGTAAAAAAACACGATGTAAATTAGATATTACAGAGGCATAAAGATTGCGGAAAACATATTTTATTATATCATACAAAATGTGAAAAGGCAGTTTTATTGAAAAAAAAAGCAACAATTAATTAAAGCAAATATATTTACATGTATTGTGTAAACGAAATTGTGTTGTTTAACCTTGTTATTTTCTGTAATAGTAGCGTAGATTTCAAAATGTCACATTTTATTTTCGTCCAGTCAATCAGACATCTTCCGTCTTTCGTAAAATATCATCACATAAACCGTTTCGAAACCCTTAGTACATTTTGGCAACGTAACGTAAGTGGCTTGTTATTTACCAAACAATCGGGAGTTTTAACAAAGCAGGTTTTCTTATATAAATATATATATTAAATATCAACACATTGATGGTCTATATGTATATTTTTAACATTTCAAATTTGTCATAAGATAATCATAATTTTAAGATATATAAAATAATCATGTTCGACAGATAAGCGACTGAGTTACGGTATTGTATAATGGAGTCGCCTCGTAAATAGATACGTAATGAACTACGCATTACCAGTTTGTAGTATTGAACAGGACGTTCAATCTTTAACAACTTAACATCAGTCTCATTAATTTCTTATGTTATTTAGCCATCGAAACGAATTATTTGCAGTTGGAACGTACACATTGGTAATTGGAACGTACACATTGGTGAAAAGACATTTTTGTAAAAGTATGGGTGATGTTAGATCTTCCCGCGTTTATTTATTTAATTCAAACTCACAAGTTAACCTTCCACAGTCATATTCCAAAATAATGTACTCTTTTTTCAAAACAAGACTTGTAATTGATAGAAGCGCTTCACGCATGAAAATTGTCAATCTGTACTTCAAAGATGTGTCACATATTCTTTTGTGTATGACAGTCGAGTTAATTTAGATATTTTTTTGTATTGTAAGTGATTAAATGTTATCGATTTTCCCAATTCAAAATGCCGAACTTATAAACACAAGTTTTCAGGAGACGTATTTTTGTAAAACGCTTTTGCACAAAATCAAATAAATATTTTTTTTAACATGTTTAAATGTGTCTTATGATGGAACATGTTCGTATGAAAATAATTTGACGTTTAGTTAATAAATATGCTGTAAATGTATCTTCGTCATTTGACTTGCATTCATGTGAGGTTTCGGCAAATTGGACAGCTAATTGTAATAGATTTTGTTTCAGTATACTAAATTATTCCATTAGATATAGCAAAGCAATTCGTGTTTTTGTTTTACACAGTGGCACAGGGGTGACAACCGCAATTCTTTATTTATGTTGTGGCCTCAACTTAGTAACTCGTGGGAACAACTTATTAAGTTGAGGGAACAACTTCATAAGTTGTGGCTTCAACTTAATAATTTGTGGAAACAACTTTTAAAATAACTTGTGGAAAAAACTAAGTACGTTGTCCCCACAACTTATTCAGTTGAGACCTCAGCTTAGTAACTTGTGGCCACAACTTCATAACTTGTTCCCAAAACTTATGAAGTTGTGGCCTCAACTTAGTAATGTGTTCCTTTAACTTATTAACTCGTGGAAACAACTTATTAAGTTAATACATCTGCTTAAAATATTGTGAAAACAACTTCATAACTTGTTCCCACCACTTATATGTTGTTGCCTCAATTAAATAACTTGTGGGACCAACTAACTTAGTTGAGGCCACTACTTTAAGTTAGGCCGTTTCATCTATATCGTTTTATTACAATTAGTACCCCTTATACTACTAGGTGCTCGGGTTCGAGCGCCGGTCTGAGCACTATCCCTGTTAGCTATAGATCTCCGCTTCGAGCCCTGTCTGAGCACTTGCCATGTTAGCCATGGATTCCAGTTTTGAGCCCCTATCTGATCAATCGCCAAGTTAGCGACTGGGTTCATGGAGTGAAAACTAGCCACATAAGCGACGGATCTGGTTTCGAATCCAGGCCAGATAGCTCCCTTTTAAACGATGGGTATTTGGGTTTTAGCCCTAGACAAAGGACTTTCCCTCTAAGCGACTTGGACCACACTCTGAGCATTCGCACCATAGGTAACGGGTCCCGGTTTAGAGGTCCTACCTGAGCACTCATCCTGTATGATATAGGCCCCGGACTCAAATCCCGGTTTAAGTACTTACCATTTAAGCGAACGGACCCTGATCCAAGTCCTAGTCTTAGCGCCGGACCAGAAAAAATACGGGATTTATAGCTAACAGGGCTAGTGCTCAGACCGGCGCTCGAACCCGAACACCCATCGCTTGGGAGGCGAGCTCTCATTCCTGGACTCGAAACCAGGATATGTTGCTTACGGAGCTAGTGCTTATTTCGGCAACCGGTCGCTTAGAAGGCGAATGCTCAGTATGGTTTGTTAGCGACGGCTGTTTGGTTCGAGTCCCTGTGTGAACCCGTAGCTTTCGGTTCGAAAGCTCAGACTCGCAGAGGTTCGCAACCGGGATCCTTCCCTTACTGGGCAAGTGGTAAGACACAGGCTTGAACCCGGGATCCAAAGCTTTCAGGGCTAGTACTTAGTCTTGGGCTCGAACCCGGGATCTGTCACTGTTGGTGCAAATTCTCACGTCGGAATTCAAGCCGCTGCTATAGGGTAAGTCCTCAAACCGAGGCGCGATCTAGAAACCCACTTTTTCGGGATAGTGCTCGTTCCGTGATTCGAACCGCGTAACCGTCGAAAACTCCTAATTAGCTTTAAGAACTAGTGCTCATACATGGATTCGAACCCTAGCACGCGCATCGTAAGCGATGGTTCCCGGGATCGAGCCCCGGTCAGAGCAATCGCCCTTTACAAGAAGGGTCCCGGGTTCGATTCCAAAAACCATGGACTACTCTCTTATGAAGCGAGTGCTTCGGGACTCGACACCGGGATCCGACGCTTACGTTGCTAGTGCTCAGACCGGGGATAGAACCCTGAACTCATTCGCTAATAAGACAAGTTCTCAGACAGGGGCTCAACCCGGGAACCATAGCTTGCAGGGAAAGTGCTCAAACCGGCGTTTGAACCCGAACACACAATAGTACGAGTATAAGGGTACTAACTGTGATAAAACGGTTAAGATAAAACGGCCTATCTGATTGGTTAAACTATGTTGTTGTCCAAACTTAGTAAGTTGTTCCCACAACTTATTAAGTTGTGGTCTCAACTTAGTAACTTGCGGCCAGAAGATATTAAGTTGAAGGAACAACTTACGATGTTAAGTCCTCAACTTAATAAGTTGTAGACACAAGCTATTAGTTGAGGCCACAAGTTACTAAGTCCAGGCCTTATCATTTTATATTATTATGATCTCTTTTTGCGTTCATCAATGCTATAAAATAGGGCAGCAACGGGTACCCAAAATATATCCGATGATATCGGATCCAACTTCAGATTCGTGGGTATTGATCCACCCCTTGAAATTTCGGTTCCGAATATTTATCTTCATAGTTGTATGTAACCTAGCGCTGTTTTCACGAGTATTGTTTTTTTATAAAGACTGGTTCGGGTTAAAAGATAAAAGATACCTTTAATAGTTGATATTTAAGAATCTTGATGCTAGACCCCACGGACCTAGAAACCCCATATGAAATAGATTTTTCACTTAAATTAATGACAGTTATGTAACAATCTATAGAAGCCCACAGAAGTCCACATCTTTGAATAAATGTAAATCTAATCCTAAATTGAAAATATGGACACAGGAAATTGGAAAATGTCTGAAAGATATGAGAGAAGATTACAGGTCGTGGTGTTCGGAGGGTAAACCAAGAGACACAGATAATATGATATTGATGAATCTAAAAACCGCCAAAAAGATATTTAGGAGCTCATATCGGTGTGAATGAGCAAGAAGATCAGCTCAGGATAAAGAAAACATTGTAACAGCAGAACAAGAGATTCAAAATAAGTTCACAAACTGATTAGTAGGAAGAGAAAGAATAAAGGGTGTTTAATTGAAGACGTATATGTGGATGAAGAACACTTTAATGGTTCAGATTCAGTTGCAATAGGTTTTAAGAAACATTTTCAGAAACTTGCACAATTCTCCACCGATACCAACTTTGACATTAACAAGTGGCCGAACAGTACAGACACATCAGTGATCTAGTTTTCGATAAAGAAGTACCATCAATCACACCTGAAAAACTTGAAAAAGCATTTTCTCATTTGAACATAGGGAAAGCTCCAGATTTTTATGTAATAACAATTGAAAGTGTAACAAACAGCGGGTAAATACTTCATAATGCAATCCTTAAGTTATTGAATGCCATTCTAATCAGTGGAGAGGTACATGAAAGCCTTAAAATATGTATTTTAACACCAGTATAAAAAAACGGATCTAAACTGAAGCAGGAAACTTCCGCGGTATTACAGTGCTACCCGTAATTGAAAAACTATTAGAGATTTTTCTTTGAGCCAGACTGGTGTCTACCCTAGAGCAGGATCAAAGTGCGTATCAACGTAGATTCACAGCCAATACATCACCGCTACTTGCAGCCTTAATCGTTGAAGAGGTTGCGAGAGAGTGAAAAGACATAAGGACTCTGTTGATATGGTCTTTCTCGACGCAAAAGCTGCCTTTGATGCAGTAGACCACCAGCATCTTCTGAGGTGGGTATATCACTCAGGAGTAAAGGACAGGCATTGGTCGATGATAAACAGCATTCATACCAACGCTCAAAGTGTAGTAAAATGGGCAGATTCCCGTTCTGAACGGTTTCCAGTCCCGCAAGGTGGGATCTTGAGCACCGACCTCTACAAAATTTACGTAAACCCACTTATGAAATTGTTAGAATCAACAGATCATGGGTGTACCATAGGTGATATCAAATGTAACTCAAGTGCCTGCGCCGACAACATATTTCTAAATTCAATCAATAGTCAAGAAACGAAAGTCTTAATAAGTATGGCCGAAGACATCGCAAACTGTGAGCGCTATATCTTACAGCCAAGGCTATTAAGGTTTTTCCAAGTGACAGTAAAACTCCAAATACAGACTACTTTAAAATATATGGTAAACAAATTACAAACAGTAAAGGTAGCACATATCTAGGATTAAAGAGATCGGTTACCATCAAGTCAAGTGCAGAATAATATGTAGATAACATATCCAGAAAGCGAAGAGATCTGTGTATAAATTCATGCCTACAGGCTTCCACGGCGCAGGTGGCCTAGATATTCCATCTATGCTACATATCATGAAAATGTTTGTGATACCAATCTTGTTATACGGACTCGAAGTCATCCTCCATAGACAAACATTAATGGGCAAACTAGAACTATGTCAAACAAGAATCTTTAAACAACTTTTTATGTTGCCACCTAATACTTCAGATATTACAGTGTACGCACTTAGTAGACTGTTACCAGTACCAATACAATTCACAAGAGGACGCTTATTCTCTACAATAACGTATGTTTACAACACCAGGATTCAGTTGAAAGGCGCCTGGCATGTCGGCAATTAACGGTTAAAGGGCATAAAAGTGCTAGTTGGTTTGTTGATGTAAGAAAATTGTTCTGGCAGTACGACTTAGGTGACCCAGATTACCTATTTACAACACCTATGAAAAAGAACACTGGCTGAAAATAGTGAATAACAAAGTAGATCAATTTAGGTATAATGATGCAATTGATAAATCAAAATATATGTCATCACTCAAAAACTTAAAGCTTAACGCAATTAAACCTGGGAAACCTCATCCACTCCTACAATCAACCAATTCTTCATCTTATTAGCAAACAGACAGGCTATGAGTTGAAGTTCATGTCAGGGACATACTTACTACAAACCACCCGTTCCAGATTCAGAGGAAGCAAACCCAGTGATATTTGCCAAGTATGCTGTGAAGCACCAGAGACTCTCACCCACGTGGCTCTAGAGTGCCCCGGTCTCACGTCCTTCCATGACCCTATCCTGGCTGTTATCCAAATCCCCACCTTTCTGGGAAACGTCCCCGGACGAAACAAAAGTAATTGTTCTCATTGACTGTACATTTCTTAACAATAAAAGTAAACTGCCTAAAGCTGAGTGGTTGAGGTTAGAACGTATAGATTTTAAATGTCGAAGACTTTGGTTTTCCCTAAATAACGAACGCTACACATTTTTCGAAATACATAACCCGACCTCGAAAAGAGTTGCATCCGCGCGTGCTAAGACTGCGATCTGTTTGAGAAAGCTAGCGAACAGTGATAGTGCTGTGACAACTACTCAACGGTTGGCCCACAAGAGCTGTCAAGACGAGGAACATAGACCATAGAACATTTTTTGACGTGTGACAGTAAAATAGCAGATCATTCGAGATCATTCGACTTTCTTTGTATCAGAGTGTCATTGGACATTCCGTAAAGAGCGCCGAAAGTCCATTCGAAATCATGGAGAAATTACACATTACAAAAGCAATTCCTAATGGTAATAAGTAAGTTTTCAATCCTTATTGTCTTTCTGAGTGGTATCAAAAACAACGGTAGTGGATCCAGTGTGGCTGGAATGTTATTCAGGTAAATTTTGCATAATATCGCGACCTGTCAAATTGTGTTCCTGCATCATGTAATGTCTTGAAAGCATATATTGTCATATACTAAGTTTAAATGCTAACTTGTGATGCAAGGATCCTCATTGCCCAGTGAGAGAATCTTCTCCACAGCAGGAGACCCCGTCAGTGCTCATAGGGCTTGCATGGACCCGGACAATGTTAATATGTTATTTTTTTTGAAAACAAACATAAAAATTGTATGAACAGTGAAACGTGTATGTTAACGAGCAAACTATTAAGTGAATACGTGTTAAGGTTTCGTTTTATTTTAACACTGCTACAATGTTGAACAATAACTTTGTTATGTTTTTTTTAAATAAATGTTTAATGTTAAATGTGTTTTAGTTAGTCAAATTATACTTCTAAAACATTGGTTTCTTTAATTTAGACAGAACATTCTCATTTTCTCTTATCTGAGGGATCCGTATCCAAAAAACTGTAAGAAACCATGTTTGATTTCGGATTCGGATCCGATCACAATTTTTGGATTTGTTGCAGCCCTACTATAAAATGTACATCATTGAATTATTATATAAGCAAAAGTTTACGTTTCGTCAATTTACCATAAAAAATGTGGCTATATTGATACTCTTATATATTAATTAGCGCGCAAAATGCCCAAGTTACAATTTTTTCAGCATCGTCATTTTGACTTCAATCAATTGCGGTTCGTCATTAAATCACATGACTTTTTTGAGCTGTTGCGAATGGCTAACTAGTTCGTTATTTTGTGGGTATATGCGCATTGAGTTCCCGCTTTGCACAGTATCAAAATCGCGAAATGCCAAATAATATAGGTTCGGCATTTTGAATTGGGACCATCGTTATACAACAGTAAAACGTATTAGCAAATATGTTTAATTTAAACAATATTTATTTATTTACTCGAAGGTACATATAAGCAATACAATACAAACATATATACTATTTACAAATAATATACTAGGCAGATTAAAATTGCTGAATTGCTAAACATCAGACTGAAAACAATTAAATAGAATTAAGAAGAAAGCTCAGGGCTTATGCTGTGTTTCTCTTCTGTCTGTTCTGTTAGAAAAGCTGCTGATATTAGCAATTGTCGACCATATTTGTTGAGGTTAATCCAATAGCATGTTTGGTTTAGGTAAAGTGCATCATTAGAAGATTAAAATCATGACAACGGGCGTAAAGGTTTACGATATAGACAAACATGTTGGATTCGATCAAATACATTAACCCGACAACAATGATTATGAATAGATAAATGAAATCACGCAATTTAAAATAGTTTTCAGTTGTTTTTAGCGAATACGAATGTCAGCTCTTTAGTTTTGGTTAACCTTGTTTTTCTAGTTTGCTTTTTCTCGAAAATGTAGTGCATAGTTCAACTTAATATTCTCTCCCTAATTAATGTGTTTGGTAAAATGTTATTTTATAAAATATTTGCTTGATGAACAGGTACACGGGCAGACGGTTCTATATTGTGGAAAGCTGGAATGGATGTCACAATGATCCGTCGTATATGATGGCGTTAGCACAGCCCAACAGCAACTGTAGCTATGACAAAAGAAATGCATACCCAGTGTGTCTGTATTCTAAGCTGCCTAGGCCTGGTCGACCCAGTAATGCGACCGGTACATCTTTACTTTGTATTACTATTATTATTTATTTTTTATTTAGTATTATTATTATATAATTATTTATTTATGCATGTATTTATTTATGTATTCATTTATTTATTTGGATGATGATGCTGATGCTGATGCTGCTGCTGCTGCTGATGATGATGATGATGATAATGATGATGATGATAATGATGATGATGATCATGATGATGATGATCATGATGATGATGATGATGATGATGATGATGATGATGATGATGATGATGGTGGTGGATAATGATGATGATGATGATGATGGTGGTGGTGGTGGTGATGGTGATGATGATGATGATGATGATGATGATGATGATGATGATGATGATGATGATGATGATGATGATGATGGTGATGGTGATGACGATGATGATGATGATGAACGTATATCAAGTGTCAATTTTTCCACATCATTCAATCATGGAATTTTTACTTTGCTTACGATACCTTAATTGTTATTAAGCAATAATTAATAGAACATTGATTTACTATAGAAATTAGATCATTAACATCGAACGTATTGAACTTGTTATTTTTTCCTTGAAACGATAGGCAAAAATATGTTAATACGTTAAGCAACACTAGTTGGTTCCTAACAACAATTGTCGTAGGGTACAAATTATTCACACAACATGCATACTATTTTAATTCAAAATTGGATTAAATGTGCTGGAAATTGTAGACATATATAAGTATCTAGGTGTAGTTATGCACGAAAAGCGTGATTATAGTTTTCATTGTGAAATGCTCGCAAAAAGTACCGGGAGAGCTCTCGGGTCTATTATAAATAAAATCCATAATATGAAACAAGCTGGCTTTAAAACCTATGAAAAACTATACAATTCGTGTGTGATACCTATATCGGATTACTGTGCATCCATTTGGGGATTTAAACACTTTCAATCAGCAGAAAATGTTCACCACCGGGCAATACGGTACTTTTTAGGTGTACATAGATTTACGCCTATATTAGCGTTACTAGGTGAAATTGGGTGGTTACCGAGCATTTACCGTAGATGGCTTGCAATGATTAGGTTTTGGAATAGACTTGTAAAACTTGACGAATATAGATTAACCAAACGAGCATTTGAAAGGGATTACAGTTCATCAAATAACAATAACTGGTGTAGTGAATTTAAAACGGTCATGTCTAGTCTTAACCTTACGGATTATTATAACCGTAAACGCCCCATTCCAATGGATTTAGCTAAAGAAAGCATGACTCAGTTTTATTCAATAATTTGGTCTAGAGACTATGAACGTGTTTCAAAGTTAAGAACATATAGAACCTTCAAAACTGAATTTGTTTGTGAAGAATATCTGACACTGAACTTAAAAAGAAATGAACGCGCCTTATTTGCGCAATTCAGAACCGGAATTCTACCACTTAGGGTCGAAACCGGAAGGTATGTGGGTGAAGCCCCCGAGCAAAGACGGTGTAAGCTGTGTCACAGTGGACTGGTCGAAGATGAAACTCATTTTCTTGTTGAATGTGCTCTTTATGAAAACACAAGATCAGTTATATTTGGGAACATTTTGAACTCTGAAGAATATGCTACCTGTCAATCAAATAAAGATAAATTAGTTCTCTTGGTTAAGTGTCATCCAAGAAAGTGTGCGAAATTTGTTGTAAATGCTTTTTATATCAGAAGCAGTATTTTATATAAGTAACAATATCTGTTGTATGATGTTTGTCAGTTAAAACTTTAAAATAATATAATTATGTAAATGGGCTTCTAAGTATCAACTACGAATTACACATTTTTCAGGCATATGTCTTCTTACTTATGATAAAATTGTACATATCATATTATCATTGAACTCTTGCTATGTTCTTATACATATATTATATAGAAGATGCTAACTTATTCATTGAACTAAGTATGTTGCTCAAATATTTCATTGTCTATTTGTATAATAATGATCACGTTATATTTTACACTGTTGTTAAGGTGACTTATAGGCCTATTAGGCCGGGTGTTCTTGTATGCATTGTATATATGTCTGTTAATCTCCTGTACGTAAACACATGTCACTATAATAAAAGATTATCTTATCTTATCTTACTATTTAGTTATTTCAATCTTAGGTTTTTAATATTAATTTGAATATATTTCTCTGGTCAAGGGGAAGCAACCTAACCGTTTAACCTTGTGCATGATTTACTAACATTAGTGTTATCTAACCCTTGTTCGGGATGCACGTGCACATTACTTTCAATTGTCATAGATGGTCGTATTTCTATTTGTTGGAGGAAATTTATAGATTTTCTCAGGTATACTATCCCTTTTCTTTAGTAACTATTAAATAACATATTATTATGATATGTATGTATTATTTGGTATTGTTCGCAGTCCTTATAAATAATGAGTTAATTGTATTTTGACTCGCCGTACCTACTCTTTGTGTATGTGTATTGTTCTATCGTTGTGTTAAAATATGCATTCTTGTTCATTTGTTTATCTTATTTAATATTTGGTTCAGAACAGTCCTATACGTTAACATCGATTAATACGGTCAACTGCAATAAAATCATTAACATTGCTTCTGTGTTGGTCGAAATAAAACCTCGCAGAGAACGAACTCCGAAACAATCATTTAAATGGCAAAATCACGTGATCAGTATCACGTGAAACCAATATGAATACACTAGGTATACATGCCTATTGACCCAAATAAAGCAAACGCAACGGTACTCTAACTATTCTATGCATCTGCCAGGTTTCATGACCGTAATCTAGTGTGATGTGTCAACGGATTAATGTAATTGGGTAGAATTCACATTAGATGAAACTTACCTATACATAAAGAGTCACTTATTAAAAGGTAAACTCTGAGTGTCCGATAAATAAGTCAAACTATGAATTTTTATCCTATAATCGTCCCAAGTATACTACCAAAAGCAAGCATTTTATAAGCTTTACTTGTCCGAACCTGCCTGAGCACAATACACTTTTTTGTGCGAGCTGTTCACAACATTGGGGTCTTCGTGGTTGCTAGAACTTATCAGATCCTATTGAACATTTCATTTGCTCTTGCTTGTCGTATAATATATTTGACATTTTCCTTCGTGAAATAGCATTTTCATCGTTGAACTGGTGTCATGCAAACTGATGTTCTCTTTCCAGAATTTGAGATCGCAGACAAGCTTGTGATCGATGTGATTTACAATGTAGAGTACAGACCGTAAGTCGCCCAGAACATAAATCAACAATGGCATGAACAAGTTTATTACAAGAGACTGTCTAATTGGAGTTGGGAAAGCTTTGGGTCGATTTTTGTCTACTTGTATTATGACACTTTATTTACTCAATTCATATTCGTAAAAGTCAATTAGGCTTATAACGCCTGACCATTTAAACCAACCTCCACGAAGAGATTTTACTGAAACCAGCATAAATTAACGGATCAAAACTCTGCCTTAATAATCAACCACGTTATGACAGCTGACCCACGTGGTACAGTAATTGTCCCGTTTTGTTTTAACTTTTTTATTTAGGTTATTTATTTATTAGTAATCTAAACATATACACTATTTTCATAATATAAAATAAAATGATACTACTTTGCATAATATAATACTTATTCGAAAAGAAATCCTTCCAAATCTGGTAGGATTTCCTTATGATGATATGTGAGAGCATGGAACGACAAGTCTGCGTGGAGATTGCATTCTAACATTTTGTCATACATTGTCTGTGTATTAGATAGCTGGAATTACTCCGGAGAAATTCGACCATTAAAAAATTAATGTAATTTGTCCTTCTGACTAAATTGATATATATGTAGTCTTAATCCAGGTGATTGCTTTCGATGCAATAGCTGACATAAGCTGTTAAGAATTAAAAAAAAAAATAATTACAAAAAGTGTGACTCACATTGCCTCATTGATTGAGGATCTCATTAGCATCCGACCGTTGAGTAGTTAGGTTGTTATAAAATCGAAATGCATTCTCTTGTATTGAAGTTTAAAATTAGAGGCTCTCCTTAGGTATAATTTTTATAACACTTTAATATTTTGTGAATAAATGGCGACCAAGTGTGATTTTTAGACGCTCATTAAACTCAAACCCACACAACTACATTGTGTATTGATTGTTCCAATGATGCGACCCCAGTGTGTTGCCTAATTTTTGCATTTTGACGTGGTTCTGTCATGCGTCTTATTGTATGATAATTGGCCAGTGGCATCAAATAAAAGCCTTTTTAGTATTAAAATAAGATTTATGCCCTGCTGATGCAACTCTAGTTTCATTTTTTTAGCTCATCTATTTTTTGAAAAAAAAATATGAGCTATTGTCATCACCTTGGCGTCGGCGTCGGCGTCGGCGTCTGCGTCTGCGTCGGCGTCTGCGTCGGCGTCGGCGTCCGGTTAAGTTTTGCGTTTAGGTCCACTTTTTTCAGAAAGTATCAATGCTATTGCATTCAAACTTGGTACACTTACTTACTATCATGAGGGGACTGGGCAGGCAAAGTTAGATAACTCTGGCATGCATTTTGACAGAATTATGTGCCCTTTTTATACTTAGAAAATTGAAAATTTTGGTTAAGTTTTGTGTTTAGGTCCATTTTATTCCTTAAGTATCAAAGCTATTGCTTTCATACGTGAAACACTTACTAACTATCATAATGGGACTGTGCAGGCAAAGTAATGCAACTCTGACTGGCATTTTGACAGAATTATGTGCCCTTTTTATACTTAGAAAATTGAAAATTTGGTTATGTTTTGTGTTTAGGTCCACTTTATTCCTACAGTATCAAAGCTATTGCTTTCATAATTGCAACCATTATTAACTATCGTAAGGGGACTGTGCAGGCAAAGTTATGTAACTCTGACTGGCATTTGGACGGAATTATGGGCCCTTTATACTTAGAAAATTGAAAGTTTGGTTAAGTTTTGTGTTTTGGTCCACTTTACCCCTAAAGTATTATAGATATTGCTTTCATACTTGGAACACTCGCAAACTATCATAAGGGTACAGTAAAAGGACAAGTTGCATAACTCTGGATGTCATTTTTACGGAATTATGGCCCTTTTTTGACTTAGTAACTTTGAATATATGGTTAAATTTTGTGTTTCGATCCATTTTACTTCTTAAGTATCAAGGCTATTGCTTTCAAACTTCAAATACTTTCATGCTATCATGAGGTTACTGTACCTGGCAAGTTAAATTTTACCTTGACCTTTGAATGACCTTGACTCTCAAGGTCAAATTATTAAATTTTGCTAAAATTGCCATAACTTCTTTGTTTATGATTAGATTTGATTGATACTTTGACAAAACTACTCTTACCTAACATACCATAATAGACTCCACCCCTCCTCCCCCCCCATTTTTTTAACGGTTAAAAAACTAAACTATTTATTTTGATTATTTTATGGTTGAAATACCGTCCAACCATCGCACCCAAGCAAAACACCCCCCCACCCCCCCCTCCCCCCATCCCCCACCCGAATCCCCCCCCCTAATATTTTTTTTTTTTTAAGATCATCTCACAAATTACCACCATACCCTCACACTATACCCCCCCCCCCAACCTCACCCCCCCCCAATTTATTTTTTTTGAAACTGTTACAAAACACAAATATTTATTTTTATTATTTTATGTTTGAAATACCGTCCAACCATCGCACCCAAGAATCCCCCCACCCCACCCCTCCCCCCCCCCCGATTTTTTTTCCTTTTTTTCGCATTTTTGGAAGATAATGTAATAAATGTCCACACCCCCCACACAATGCACCCCTCTTCTATCCACCCCTCGCTCCTTTGTGATTGAAAATGAGAGTCCCTTCACCTTTAAAAAGAAAATAGATGAGCGGTCTGCACCCGCAAGGCGGTGCTCTTGTTTAATTCTAGTGTGAAACCACTTGTGTTTTGATTTTACTTAGTGATGTTCAAGTTTCGATGGCATGAAATAATATACCATGGGCTTCGGCTGTTTAATGAATACTGTTTTGTTTATATGTATATTCGTTTTGATTGTTTTTGTTCTCCGTAGTGATATAACTATTGTTTTATTATGAGGGGCCCATGCATGTCCGTCCGAATGAAAGCATACACGTATGCAGGCCAACATTTCAGTTGAACCATGTGGTAATGATATGTCTCCCAATTTTAAGTGAGCAATCGTGTGAATTCGGAACAAGAATACAATATCATTAAACAATATAAATGTTTTCCCTAGAGATGTTTTATGTCGTGTGTACATACCGTGATGCTTTTCTGTGATTTGTTTTCAATGAACACAACTGTAATTAAGATGCCATAATTATGATGTGACATTATGAGCATTTGATACAAAGTCAATGATCATTATATGGTACAATTTAAGTTGATACTTACAAAACATTACTGTTTGTTTGTTTCACATGCTCATCTATGATCCTATTACTTTATTGTATGGTTATTTTCATTAGTATCTGTCATTTGTATCTTTTTCATAAGCGGCCTTCTTGTGTTAATTTTGCTTGAAGTACGATATTGTGGCTCATGAGTCAAGTTTGAAAATATTTATTATATATTTCGTTTTAATAATTTTGTAACAATTATTCATCTTATTGTGTCTAGTCGTTCATAGATTAACACTGAAGAACTGTTGTATGAGTAGATCGGTCCCCATTTATAATTTTTGATTTTATAGTACTGCCCATTAAATAATATTTGATTTCACTACTGATGGCGTTGTCGTGTCTCCTGAATTTCGTCATTCGATCTACTTTCACTGCCTCAGCTACATGCTTGGATCATCGGGTTTATATCGTTCAACTTTATCAATATTTATCTCTGACGGGCGTTTCTCGATTTATTTATTTTTAAGCAGTCACATAAAAACCAAGCTATGTAATATGGATCTTTCACACCCAATATTGCTTCTTCTTCCTGTATTTGCACGATTATGATCTGATATATTAACTATATGATGCTATATTCTTAAATCTCTTTTTGTAAAAAAAGGGATGTAGTTGACACTTGTTCGTCATTTCATTTCATCGTTCCACAAAAAGTTGTAACTCTGTTGCTCTGGTCTCCTTCCCACCATTGAGTAATTATATGGTAATTAAAATCATCAACATTTGACTGTAGAGTGCATTTCAGCTCCAGTGAAGAGTACTCAGCTTGCATGGTGGAATTGGGAGTCAGCGTAATCTGTCCATAGACCACTGAAAAAGTTTCACAAAATAATGTTTTTACAGTCACACATGCCATGACAGTATCTTCTAATATTCGCGATAATTGGCTGCATCGAAAGTGCTCAGTTGGGACAATTAAGTTAGGAGTTACCACCATATAAACTTAAGCCACTGAAACAGATAACAATATTTATAGAACTAATGAGCAAGACGAATATATGAATATGCACATAATTTATTTTAACATTGAGTCTGTGACTTGAAAATAACTAAAGGATGTTAGGTCACAGTAAACAAATGAGCTGTAGTCACAAAGAAACATCCGTCAATAATGATTTTGGTAAAGATTGGCGTATCATTTCTGACAAGTTCTTTCAAAATCTATTTTTCCCAGACAAAGTTACAACCATGAAAAACTGTTACATTAATTATTACGTTTAACTATGCCTTAGACATTGGACCTATTGGGCCTATGTCCGGGCTTTCTTTTATTCTATAGCTGTAGCCAAAAACAGGGTACATCATCTCAAGGCAAATTCTTTTAATTCATTCAATATTATTCTTACAATTATCATTTCCCTATCAGTACATCTGATGGAAGTTATCACAAATTTTGTTTTGCATAATGCTATTTTTATAACCCCACTATATCCGAGGGGAAGGTAGGGGCCATTTAGATTTGCATGTAATTACTCCAGATTTTACTGTCACATGGAAATTCCCCCCAAAAAAACTATTGCAAGATGTCATTCAGGATTTTAATAAATAAAGGAAAGATATTGTTTGTTACAAGAAAAATGTCAGAAAAATAGATTCCCAGATAAGCCTTTTATTCTAACTACTGCTCTCTTATTAATTCATAGTATTGTTTTTTAGTAAGCAAACATTCATAATAATGGGCTCAAATTGTTACAGAAACACTATACTTCTAAATTGCACACTGTTATTTAACAAGCAAATTTTGTTGAATTGATATCCCTGCCAAATAAATTGTGTTTATGGATGGGTGCAAATCCCTTGATAAACAATGTAATCATAAAAAAATTATTAAGTATAGGTTAATTGATTTTATGTATAGCGATTCTCTTCATTGATAATCTATAAACCCATGAAGTTTCATGTTGAAATCTTGTAGTGTATCTGAGAAATAGCCTTAAAAAGTGACATCATAAATAACGTGAGGGCCTGAAAAAACCAAAGTGGCACACCTGAGATACAAAGGAACTGAACTGTTCTGTGCAGCCCAAGATATCATTATAACAAATGTTCTGAAAATGTCATGAAGAGTAAACTATAAATGTAACTTTTAGCTAACAAGGTTTTACTATAGCCATATAAGGAAAAATGCCTGAGCCCCCAAGCCGCCATGTTTTCAACCAACCTGAACGATTTTCCAACTTGTCCAAGATATCATTTGGACAAATCTTCTGACCATGTTTCATGATGATTGGAAATAAATATGGCCTCTAGAGTGTTAACAAGGTTTTACTATAGCCATATATATCCATATAATGCCCAGCCCCCTGGTGGCCATGTTTTTCAAGCAACTGGAACCATTTTCTAACTCGTCCAAGACATTATTGGCACAAATCTTCTGTCTAAAATTCATGAAAATCAGACACTAATTGTGGCCTTAAGAGTGTTTTCAAGGCAAATGTTGACGCTGCACAACGCACGACTGACAAAAGGCGATCACAAAAGCTCACCATGAGCACATTGTGCTCAGGTGAGCTAAAAACCAAAGGGCAATAACTGTTATTTAAGAAAGTGAACGCTTATGGTTATTAAGCATGGCACTTCTCCTGATAAATATCCATACATCCATGAAGTTTCATATTGAAGTATTGCATGGTATCTGAGATAATTTAGCCCTGAAAATTTACATCAAATAATCAAAGCGCTGAAGGAACTTTAGTTGTTTGTTATTGCATAATCTTAGACGCAACTCATTTTTCAGAATTAATCGCAAGTTTGAAAAGAACACAAGCCATTCAAATTTATCAAGAGTGTGTCTTAACGCATCAGTCGAGATATATGTGCACTGTTTATCATCCTTTTTATGTTATAGAGATAACTTGGACAAAATAACAACAACATGGCCATTTTTGACGTTCTAAAAGAATAGAAAGTTAATAATGCTGGAAATGGTATAATGAGAACCAAATATAAAGAAAATTTGCAATCACCATCACAATATTGTTGGAATATTGAATACCTATAACACTAAGAATATATAATTTCATGATGAAAAATCCCTGTACAAAACTTTTGATTTTCAACACCATATACAAATTCAAAATATACAATGAGATAATTGATGAAAATAAATAACAAGAGTGCCTGAAAGGCCCAAAGTCCCTCACCTGAGATAAAAAGAAATGAGCTGTTCTCTGCAGCCCAAGATATCATGATGGAACAAATGTTCTAACCAAGTTTCATGAAGGATGAACAACAAATGGCCCCCTGGCGGCCATGTTTTTTTAACAGACCTTAACCATTTTTGAACTCTTCCAAGATATGTCCAAATTCCATGAAGATTGTAAAAAATGTGTCTTCTAGACTGTTCACATGTTTTCACTATATACATATAGAGAAAACTGCCCCACCCCTTGGCAGCCATGTTTTTCCACCCATCATGACCATTTTCAAACTCATCCGAGATATCTATAAAATCAATGTTTAGAAAAAAAATAATGATGATGATTAGGCAAAAAATGTGACTTCTAGAGTGTTCACAAGCTTTTTTAACTATATAAATATAAGAAAAATGACACCCCCCCCCCTGGTGGCCATGTTTTTTTCACAGATCCAAACCATTTTCGAACTCAACCGTCATATCCAGAAAACACATGGTCTGACCAAATTTCATGAAGAATGGGCCAAAAATGTGACTTTTAGAGTGTTCACATGTTTTCACTATATACATATAGAGAAAACCGCCCCGCCCCCTGGCAGCCATGTTTTTTCACAGATCTGAACCATTTTCGAACTCGAGATATCAATAAAACCAATGTTTTGACCAAGTTTCATGATGATTGGGCAAAAATTGTGACTTCTAGAGTGTTCACAAGGTTTCTCTATAGCCATATATGGAATAGTGCCCCGCCCCCTGGCGGCCATGTTTTTCAACGGACTGGAACCATTTTTGAACTCAACCAACTTATCATTTAGACAAACATTTTTACAAAGTTACATGAAGATTGGGCATCAAATGTGACTTCTACAGTGTTTAAAAGGTTTTTCTTTTTTTTTACCTAGTGACCTAGTTTTTGACCCAGCATGACTCAGTTTCGAACTCAGTATAGGTATCAATGGGACAAATGTTCTGACCAAGTTTCATGAAGATCGGAAATAAATGTGGCCTATAGTGTGTTCACAGGGCAAAATGTTGATGCCTCACAACGCACAACGCACAACGGACAAAAGGTGATCACAAAAGCTCACCATGAGCTCGTTGCGCTCAGGTGAGCTAAATAATAAATCTGCGAGCAATACTTTTTACTCACAAATTAGGTAGTCATAAAGACAGCCCTGTTGTCCTGTACTTTGTTGTTTGTTGGTGCTACTTGTTACCCTAGCAGTTCACATGGTGTCAACTAGTCTCTGACCATGGGTATAGACTACTAATGCACTTTTTAGGGGACGCTGCTTTACCCAGCTTTTTGCCTTAAATGACATAACGCCAGCAGATGCGAATGAATCTATTTGAATATTTCATAGGCTGATTTGAGATAAATCCACTGAAATTTGGCTACATCACTGTGTCTGTGCACAGCATAAAGGATGTAGCACTGTTCAGTGTAAGGAAATCTGACTTTTCTCTGCATGTTCAAACCACACCAATTGTGGCCAATCATTGTATGGGCTTTATTCGTTATATATTACTAGCAGTATAAAGGATTTTTAAAAATAAATTTAAACTCAATTTTTCTTTGTTCTTTAATTGCAATATTTTTGAGTTAAATATATAACAAACTGACTTAACTTAGCGCAATAAACGGGTTATAATACAAAATAATTTTTTTAAATAAATTCTTACCGTAGACTCAACAACTTTTGCTCCGAGTCTGACTCTGTGTTTTTTGTTTTTTTGGATGGACCAAAAAATTGATCTAGCGGGCTTCATTGTTAGGAAGACAGCAGTGCCGTAAAACGCTGTAGTATATACCGCAAGAAACGTCTCCTTATTTAACATTCCCATGGTTATGACATCTGACAACACATTGTTAATTGGTATAATTGCCATCAAAACAATGTTCGAGATCATCCAGACGCTTATTTAATGTAAATGACAGACGCTCACTGTTATGCAGACTTTTCATGTTCACAGCACTTCTCCACTTCTCTGAGCACGCACCCCTCGTGCCCCCCCCCCCCTGTAAATCCGTGCCTGTCAGACGTACTTGTATTTCATCTTTTATTAATTTCCAACATTATGCAAATAAATCTTTACAATTACCTTCAGTAAATACTTAAGTTTAATGTCACAGTACAGTTCATTTACACTGTTTTCATTTACATCAGTTTCATGTTCTAACTTTCTAAAAAGCTGATTTCACCATCACTTTACAGGTACATTGTACATGTTTATTGTGCCTTTTTTCTCTAATGCAATAAACACTACATTGATGTCTTTTACAACATTCATAATCCTTACATAACATAATGTTTATTATCCGTGCCGAACAATTTTTCGGAGGGGATATAGTAATTGGTCCCGTCCGTCTGTCCGTCTGAAACTTTGTCCAGAGCATAACTCCAAATCTAGTTACTGGATTTACTTTAGACTTAGAATATAAACAGATGACAACTAGGAGAAGTGCAGTGACCAACAACCATAACTCTATCTACCTTAGTTTTTTAATTATCTCCCTTTATATAATTTCAAAGTAAATGTTTGTCTGGAGCATAACTCTAAATCTACTGAAGGGATTTACTTGAAACTTGAAATATAAACAGATGGCAAGAAGGAGAAGTGCAGTGACTAAGAACCATAAACCTATCTACCTTAGGTTTTTAATTATCTTCCTTTATTTAATTTCAAAGTAAATTATTGTCCGGAGCATAACTCTAAATCTACTGAAGGGATTTACTTGAAACTTGAAATATAAACAGATGACAAGTAGGAGAAGTGCAGTGACTAAGAACCATAACTCTATCTACCTTAGTTTTTTAATTATCTCCCTTTATTTAATTTCAAAGTAAATTTTTGTCCAGAGCATAACTCTAAATCTACCGAAGGGATTTAATTGAAACTTGAAATATAAACAGATGGCAATGAAGAGAAAAGCAGTGACTAAGAACCATAACTCTATCTACCTTAGTTTTTTAATAATCTCCTTTTATTTAATTTCAAAGTAAATTTTTGTCCGGAGCATAACTCTTAATCTACTGAAGGGATGTACTTGAAACTAGAAATATAAACAGATGGCAACTAGGAGAAGTGCTGTGAACATGAACCATAACTCTTTTGGCCGTAGTTTTTGAGTTATCTCTGTTTATTTTTTTTATTTATATTTTATTTATTTATAATTTTAAATTATATTTAATTTAATTTCATAGTAAATATTTTAGCTTTTCAATTTTTAATATCCCCCTTTATCTAATTTTACACTAGTATTATAATTTGAACACTGAAGTATTCACTGTAAAATGAACACATGAGTTTAAGGAAAAAATACAGTGATCAAGAACAGTAACTGTTTATAGTCTTCTTTTTTAATTACTTCCCTTTCTTTCATCTCCATATATTTTATTCTCTACAGCATAACTCCAGCACTATATATAGAGAAAACATGGTTTGTGCCGAGATGGAGAAAGTTTATCCGGTGAGGTTTAGAAAAAGAAACTAGGGCGAGCTTAAGCGAGCCCTATCAGGCCTTGAAGAATTTTTCCAGAGCCACTCGCCCTGCAGGGCGAGTAGGTCTGACAATCCACTCGCCCTTCACTTTAATCTACTTGTCCTGCATTTAAAAAAAATATATCTATATTTATAGTTATGATCAACCAGAACCTTTAAACCTAAGTAACATAGTGAAACTAAACTGCAAACAAATTAACTACATTATCTGATGGATTATATTTGCTTTCCTTACGTTTTCTGCACCTGTTTCCTTTTCTCAATACCTTACGCTTCTCGTTTTCATGACCTTTCTTTCTGTTCCCTGTCTCCAACACCTTGCAAATATTTTAAAATAAAACCCTTTTCCATGCTGAGTTTTAATATTTCAGACAAACTTTTACTGAAAGACACGCTTGATTGACAAATTGTTACAATATGGTAAATTTTGGCTAAGGCTTCTGATCACAAATTATTCTGTTTATTATTTATTATTTTTCTGTTTATTTTTAATAAAATATAAGAAGTATCATAATTAACCAGTTATGTATTATTTTTTTTATTGATATTTACATTAAATTGAAATTTTATTCTTCACGGAATGACCAATATATTTAACTTTTTTTTTCACTTTTAATCGATAAGCTAAGAGCACTGACACCTACAAAAAGAGCGCAGCCGATTACGAGAATTATTTTTACTGTGCCTGTGACGTCATTTTTCATTGTCAAAACGAAAGTGCAGTTTCTTTTTGTACTAAATCTATTTTTTGTTTGTTCGAAAAATTGTTCGCAATTTGTATCGATGTGGCAGGAGTTCTGGAACTGAATTTATATTTCTCAACTTGAAAAACAGCACTCGCCGGTCATTTGAGTATTTAACAAACTTTACTCGCCCGACCGTCAACTTCACTCGCATATGCGACGGTCGAGTGGATTCTTCAAGGCCTGCCTATTTTTCTTTTTCGGGCCGAACCAGATAAACTTTCTCCATCTCGCACCAACCATGTACACTGCAACGCTGATATATCTGGGACCGTTATATTGCGCTGTCCAAAATATTGCGCTTTGGCTATGGCTCCCAAAAATCCGACGAGCATGATCACTAAATGACATGTTTTAATCTGAGAATTCGCTAACTTAAGCAAAAAACCGGTTCTAGCTAGTATCAACACCCTATATTTTGCAGCTTACTATGGAACGCAGCGAAGCGTGAAAAACAGTCGATTAGTGACAATGTTGTTTACACAAGGCTGGGGTTGTTTTTAACACTTAGGAAATATCCAATTAGCGTCATTGCAAAGGTAATAATGGCAGTTTAGTGGTATATAAATCGTTAAATTTCGGGACTGGTCATGAATTTCTTTGTCCTGATAAAAAGCGCGCGAAAATAGGCGTAGGTGTATTTATTTGTAAATAAAAATTTCGTAGCCGTTACAACATTGCGATAATTTAATTTCCGGTAAGTTTCGTTGTAAATTTCAACAAAAGTATCGCGGTATCTCGCGAATTATGTGGCAATGACATTTCCTCTTAATAAAATATAATTCGAACACGAGGTATCGTTACCGTTACGCTAAGGGTAAATTCGAATCTATGCACAATGTATTTTATACGTTTTTTACGCCAAGAATTTTTCATTTTAGCTGATTGGCGAGGGATCGTACATGAAAATAAAAACATAATTTACATTTTGGTTTTATGATAAATACACAGATACTTATGGAGTAATGAAAACGTTAATTGTAGAATTGGTTTGCAATTATTACAATACAAATATGTAGCAGCCCTGTATATAAAATGAAAATATTGGGGAAATTTGACAAGTTAACCGCAATAAAATTAAGTTAGAAATTTCTCGAGTTATATCGCCCGACGGATATATCGCCCTCGCGATCTTTGGACCCCACCAACCGCGATATATCGGCGTTGCAGTGTATTCTATTTATCCTGCATGCTTCATGCCGTTGACACATTTTATCACAAACAAATGATACATTGACATAACAATATAATTATTCTTGTCGAGGGTTCTTAATGTACACAACTTTCAAGACGACCTAATAACTACCGATTGTGTCACGTAAAAAAAAATCCATTTTAGACTGTAACTTTTAATACTTTCCTATTGAAAATATAAGAAGAAATAAAAAACAAATCGAGAATGTGATATTTTTCTTGGTAATAATGGAAACAAGAAATATCTTTAAAAAAGATATACGGCGTAAATAGTTTAATGAATGAGATCAAGGATAGCGAATGTCTTTTTCTGTGCAGTTCTTAGCTGCATCACACGCAGTACGGGATGTTACGGGGAGTTTTCGCGGCTTATTTTACATTATAACATATTGCTGGTCATAAACCTATAGATACAAAACAGAAAACCAAAAGAAGAATGGAAGTGAAATTTAAACATATGAGTCAACCGGCCACACGAGAAGTATCCGTATTTATAGGCGCGTTCTTCGAACAAACCTGTTTTAGTGGTTTGTCGGGCATTGCGATTTGATTCGATTATTTACAGTATCAATTATCATCGTGCTAATGCTTAAAGTGATATTATGGGCATTTTGCACTGTTGAATTGAGCTGAAAAGAATTAACAGGTCAAAATAGTTAGTAAAAATGTGGTTACTGATTAATTATCTGCAACTCACCTTGCTACCAGTTGTTTATAAAAATATATTTTATATTCGATATTCTTACGTGACCCACCCAGTCCTGTAAGCTGAAATGATCCGTAAAACAATTTCGTGTCTTTGTGTCGTATGAACAAATCTGCACTAAAACTAAATTTAGGTTCAACTCGTAAACGCATGATCAGTTGTCAAACGAAAGTACGGTTGATATTCAAATGCATTATTTTTCTCTTTCTGGTATATTGTTTTAGTATGATGATGCTGCATTAATTAATATAAGTGTATATGAAGTAGAAACATCAAAAATAATCAACGGTTGCGATAGACACCTATAAACTGTTACATGCTCATAATATCACTTTAGTACATTAAGCAATATGGACGAATAATTATTGTTAAATTTATCAACAATAATATTTATCATTGTATTGTTGAAAACACATTAAGAATCTATTATTTACATACCATAATTATATTGCTGAATATCTTCATTTAACATATTTCTGGTCTAAAGAAAATTCCAGGTCACCTAGTTCACGGATAGCGTCTTTATTATATAACGATTATTTTACTGGCCGCCAACTCCGGTGATGACCTGTATATAAACTCTGAATGTCCGCGAATTGACCCGATATACCTCGCGGGTTGAAATGCAATGCTTTAAAGTGAGGCCTCGCTTCCATTGCTCTTTATACTTTTACATGTTAACATGTTGACAGGAATAAGGAAGTAAGTACTAAATATGAGAACATAGCCTTTTAAGTATAAACGCTCTTGCGCTGGTAATACTCTGAAAATAAAAGGTGTACACACAAACTGTATTGATGTCGAGAATTGAGTGTAAAACTGTTCTATCTATTAAGCCTTTTCATTCGAGATAAAATTGTTTCATACAGTAAAACAGTGTTACAAAGACGCGGATATGTTTCCAATGTTCTGGTGGTATACTAAAATCAGCCAATGGAATAAATGAAGTGTATTCATTCGTACCTAGCCGCGGGAAATTTTATTGGAATTTTATTGGACACTTACAAAGGTCAGGCTAAGGTGAAAAGCTGGCTTATGCAGCTTACGCCGAAAAAAAAAGAGATGTGCTTGTCAGAAACACAATGCCCCATATTGCGCCCCTTTGAAGCCATATATTTGAAGGATGACCTTGACCTTTCACCACTCAAAATGTGCAGCTCCATGAGATACACATGCATGCCAAATAAAAGTTGCTATCTTCAATAGTGCAAAAGTTATTGCAAAACTTTAACCAAGGTTAAAGTTTTGGGACACACACAATAAATGAATGAATGACAAACAGACAGACAGACAGACAGACAGACAGGCCAAAAACAATATGTCCCCGATCTTTCGATCCAGGGCATAAAAATGTAACAGCAAAACAAAAACTAAATTTTATTTACCTTAATGACAACTTTAATCCATTGCTTATAACAATAAATTTACGATATACACATCCATTATATTTCCCTTTGTCGAAATCCATTTTCTGTTTTTCCATCCCTATCATTGAAATGTATTTTTAACAAAACTATTTTTTGATAGCGTTTGTATCAAATGCTAACCACTCTGACCCAAAACCCGATTTATGAAATCGTAATCCTGCCGTAGCAAATTATTATATTCCTATAGAAGTTAACAATAATGAATGAAAAACACACAATCCGAAATACGTTTATAATTTGTTCAATGCTTTAAACATATTTTAAAAAATACAGTTAAAACCACCATGTCAAAATTGTTGTCCCTAAAATCCTGAGAGAAACTAGATAGTATGTTTCGGCTGAGAAATGATGTCACACTAGATATGTCATAAATTGCGTAATCAAGTAAATGGAAATGATAAATACGGTAAGCTGGTTCGGTAATTTATTTTAAAGAAGAAAAAAAAAGATGATATATAATATAACGATATCATTCATGATGTGTCCCAATAAATTTCAAAGGTCAAATATTAGAACATGTTAATTGTCACAGCGTGCGTAGGAATACACTACTTCCTGTTGACCAGATATAGGAAAATTTATTCGACCCTGCTTTATTCGGTCAATGTTTGCAACAGAGGCAGAATAAAACTAATTGATTCTTGAAATCTAAAAAGATGACAAAGGTGCCCTGTTGTACAAATATTATTCTACTCTCTAAAACAAATGTTGTCATACAAGAAAACGCATTTCGGCGGGGATATGGCACTATGTGAGAAGCTCTTGTTTTAATTTAATATCCTTGTGTACTTCTATCAAACTATTATATAGAACATATTTAATTCCTTAATGCTACCTAGGATTACTAGCTTATTTAAAGTCCTAAACTATAAAACTCTGGATTGCACTTTCGAATCCCTGTCCAGCCCAAAAAATTATGTGAATATGTACAGGAATATTTATTTATTTTCATTCATATGTTTACATTTGGCAACATCATTGTTCCAATTCCATGATTTTTCACTTGTTTCTATCCTAATCTGTCTTTGATTTATTCATATTTGCGTTTATTAGTTTAAATATGTTTCTTTGTACTTTGTTTTGTTCATTTTTTACATAGTTTTCTATCTTTCTGCAAAAAATTCATATCACTATGTTGCTTGCAATATTTAGTCTTTTATGTTTACATTCTATTATTGAGGGCAATCATTCACTCCAGAGCCGATTATCACTTCTGGCCCTCAAGCAACAATGGTATTAACGTCTTTAATACTCAATCCCCGTTAACTGTACTATTTAACCACGGTACATGTTACATATCATCCTATTTGTTCCTTCACTAAAATATATTGCCGAACCAGCTTTCCGTACTTTCCATATTTTCATTCAATTGATTCCGCAATATATTATTTTAAAAAGCATCGAACGAATCCAAAACATATTTCGGATTGTGTGTTTGTAATTTATAATTGGAAACTTCAAGAGGAATTAAAGAAATCACTCCAAGAAGTCATTCGATTTCGTGAAACGTTTCAAAAAGTGTATTTGAAATAAATTAAGATAAAGGGGTGGAAAAACAGAAAATTAAAGTGCATATCATTGTTATTTTATTATTAAAAGCAGTGGATTACAATTGTCATTGAGGTAAGATTGTCGTTTACTAAATTTGATGTTGGATGACTCCTGTTAAACTTAAAGCTCAAATAGTGTCATCAATCTAATCTACAGTCTACAGTTCCAGACGCAATCAATATTTTTTATAATTCTAATTATGTGCAACGTCTAAATAACTTTTTTTATATTATTTTGTGGATCTGTGGCTTTATTTTATTCATCACCTTTGGAAAAGACTAAATACGGACGATATTTTGTTCTGTTGACGTCACCGGGGCCGATTATCAATTATCAACATTTGGCCCTGCGGGCCAAACGTGATAATCACCTTGCTTTGACCGATAATCACATGCATTCGAGTCAATTTTGTTACTCTATATAGTAACATAAGAATTAAGTGTCCATTTGTGAATGAATATAGTTGAAGAACTGAAACCTCTGGAATGAATTATACAACTCTTTCTCAGCGCGAAGCCACAGTTATCAGGTTTATCGTACCTAACAAAACTGACTTGAAAAACATGGTAATAATCTTAGTTGTTCACAAGCAAATGACTAAAAAGCAGACAGCTTAAGCTTTTTTTAACATTCTGACATTGCCAGTAGCCCTTCTCAAAAATTAACCCACTTTCATACCAAAACACACTTAAACCAACATAAAACTGTGTTTATTATATGTTTTTCTAAGTGGAAGTTTTTGTTCGTTAAAGCAAGTTTTATATGCGTTTAACCGAGTTGATAGTTGTTATAAGATCACCAATAAGCCTTTTGTTTAGTGGCATCATGTGAAAGATTATCTCTGACATCACAGCATCTTCTTCATACTTAATGGTTAGGAACAAACACACTCGATTGAAATCAAAATCAGCACTATTGATTTTTTTAATCTTCTGGATCATTTGATTTTGTTCGCAATATATTGTTTTTTAATTCAAAATATCCATGACAATTAAAAAATGAGATTTTTTTTCTTTTCATTCCAAAACGAGGCTGAATTACAACATGGAAAAACCTATCTGCGTCTTGATTTGATTTCTGAACATTATAAACACTGTCTGTCGATCCTCAATCATGATGATCTTTATCATGAAAAGGTTAAGACAGTGTTGTTATTTCAACAAAAAGAAATCTTTTGGAAGGAAGATTTAGCACTCTGCAAATAAAGTGTTATTTTGATATTGTAATAAATTTTTGCGACCCAACGAAACTTTCAACAATGTTGACATTAGTTATTGAAATATAGTGTTGTAAAATATATATCTCCTATGTTATGGTACATTTTATTTACCAGAATGGAGTTACTTCATAGTGACATTGATGTTTGTTAAGACTTAAAATGTGTCAATCAATATTTATATTATTATTGTTGATAAATATTGGCTCCAATTATTTAAGCAACGAATTTTACTTTTTTTGACCCAGTGAAATCCCTATGAGTGTTAACAAGGTTTCACTATAGTCATACAACTGAAAACTGCTCCTCTTTCGAGCAGATATGTTTTTTAAGAAATGAGGACCATTTTGAAATCAGCAGAGAATTTATTAGAACACAATCATGTTGTGACCACCTTTCATGAAAATTGGACAAAAATGTGACTGTTTAAGTGTTACTAAGCTTTTCTCCCACATTTTTACCCCATTAAACCCAGTTGCGAATGCATTTGAGATATAAATGGGGCAAATGTTCGTCCCAAGTTTCCTGAATATAGGAAATACCGCAATTACTTAGTTTTTGGACAATTACAAATAATTAACTTTTTGTGTGTCCGAAAATTTAGATACGAAATATATTCAACAAGAGGCCCCAATGGCCCTGGGTCGCTCACCATAGAGACTTAGATGGAAAGAAACAAAGATTAAAACTCTTCAGCAAATATTTCAAATTATTAGTATGACAAGACTGACTTTAAAAATAAGGTGTTCCAAAGTATTCACAATAGGCATATATAGAAAATTACCCCACCCACCCTGGTGGCCATGTTTTTAATACCCAGATTTTTTTTAAATATATATATAAGGAAAATGCTTCTTATAAACATATTGAGAAAACTGCCCCATCCCCTGGCGGCAATGTTTTTCCACTGATCACGACCATTTTCAAACTCATCCGACATATCAATAAAACCAATGTTTTGACCAAGTTTCATAAAGATTGGCCAAAAAATGTGACTTTTTGAGTGTTCACAGGCTTTTTCAGTGTATAAATAAAAGGAAAATGACCCCCCCCCCCTGGCGGTCATGTTACTAGATAGATCAAAATCATTTTTTAACTCAACCGTCGTATCCAGGAAACAAGGGTTGTTAACGTTATTTTGTGAAAAAAAGGTTTGCTGTTTCGGCAGATATATACATATATGCATTATCAGTAGTTTTGAGTGTGTGTGTTTACATTTTTTTTTAATAGAAATTTGTTACCCGTTGCGACAAAGCTATTATTTTGGATAAAAGTAATATGAGGACAGTAATTTAATAATGAGCATCAGCAAACGAAAATGGAAGTACATTTTTAAACAAATTGTTGTCCAAATTTGAGATCATGAGATAAGCATCTTAGCATCTTATAGGGGATGACTGTTTACAATCTGTTTAGCAAGAACACTTTTAAATACTGAAAACAACCGTATTTGTTCAAGAGATTGTGTTTTTATAAAATAGTTTTTGCATAATTAAATAAAATATGTTGAATTGTTATCATATATCAAAGTCAGTTATAAAAAAGTAAATGAGTATGAGAATATGTACAGCTACTAGAAATTCAATATTGATCTTCTTTTATAGTACAAAACATCACTTGATCTTTCTTATAGTTATAAATGTGTGCAAATATAGAAGTAAACACACACAATTTAAAACATTTGAAAATGTATCATATCAAAACAACTATCAAACTATTTGTAATTTAAATGCACAAAAAATCTGCAGCATAAATACATTATTTTTGCAAAAAACAAATGCAAATCAACTTTTCTTCGAACAGTTGTTTGTGCTTCTTAAAAGATGTGATAATTTGTTGTTTTTTTACCATCAAATTGTTCACATTTTTGACAAATTTTTTTTTAACAACTAGAACAATTTTAGGACTCGCCCTGCATTGATATTTCTAATTGAAATAACAATAAAATCTGCTAAAATCACAAATCTTTCATAATCACACACAAACTACTGACTAAATGAAAATTGTAGGGGTAAAACATTTCAAGTTGTAATGTCTTATCTATCTTATGAATGGTTTCCATCAGACATCAACACAAAGGTCTTTGATGAAAGTGCCCAGTTAATTGGGGTCAATTTCCAGGAGTGTTACACAATTACCACCTGGCAACAATGCAGGCACAGGTATAAATGAGTTTTATAGAGAGTAGCCTAGGATAAGTGAATGAAAAGTCAAATACGATTCATATGTAACACTTCTTGTTGTTTTATTGGTTTTACCATTATGTTAAATTTCTGCAAAGATATAGATAACAATCATAAGTAATGGCAATTATTAATTTGAGTAATACAATAATAATAATTAGATATTTGGGTTGTGGTAAATGTTTCTGAATCCATTACCAGTATCATCATAATCATCATAATAATTTTCGGACCATGTTCCATGAAGAGTGGGTTATAAATGCTACTTCTAGAGTGTTAACAAGGTTTCACTATCGCCATATAAGCAAAGCTGCCCCTCCCCCTGGCGGCCATATTTTTCAACAGACCGAAACCATTTTAAAACTCAGCCTAGCTATCATTAAAACAAATGTTCAGACCAAGTTTCTGAGTGATGAAGATTGGACTATAAATGTGACTCCTAGAGTGTTAACAAGGTTTAACTATAGCCATATAAGCAAAACTGCCCTGCCCCCTGGCGGCCATGTTTTTTTTACCGATCCAAATCATTTTCAAACTCAACCGTTGTATATAGGAAACAAATGTTCTGACCAAAATTCATGAAGATTGGACCAAAAATGTGACTTCTAAAGCGTTCACATGTTTTCACTATATACATATAGAGAAAACTGCCCCGCCCCCTGGCAGCCATGTTTTTTCACCGATCTGGACTATTTTCGAACTCGTCCGAGATATCAATGAAACCAATATTTTGACCAAGTTTCATGATGATTGGGCCAAAATTGTGACTTCTAGAGTGTTCACAAGGTTTCTCTATTGCCATATAAGGAATACTGCCCCACCCTCTGGTGGCCATGTTTTTCAATGGACCCAAACCATTTTTAAACTCAAGCAATATATCATTAAGACAAACATTTTGACAAAGTTACATGAAGATTGGGCATCAAATGTGACTTCTACAGTGTTCACAAGGTATTTCTTTTTTTTGACCTAGTGACTTAGTTTTTGACCCAGCATGACCCAGTTTTGAACTCGGTTGAGGTATCATTGGGACAAATGTTTTGACCAAGTTTCATGAAGATTGGACAATAAATGTCGCCTCTAGACTGTTCACAAGGCAAATGTTGACGATGGACGCACAACGCACGACGGATAAAAAGGCGATCACAATAGCTCACCATGAGCACGTTGTGCTCAGGTGAGCTAAAAAGTACGAGTATCGGAAAATTTAGAGACATATATATTTCTTTTGTTTGTCAATTATTATATTGAAATAAAACCAATTAATAAATGTGCAATAATTTTATTGTGTTGTAATCTCCTTTCTCTGCTATAAATAAAATACAACTTCACTTATTTGCAATTTCTTACCTAAAATGGTTTGTAAAAACATTATAAAAAAACAACAACCATACTGCTTCCTGACTACGATATCATTTCAAATCCTGTTGTGTGAAAACCATTGTTTATTACCGGGTTACATGGTAATCTAACAAATAACTCAATTGTTATGGTCCATGGCCATCAGGGCATTCAATACCAGGTTCTATGACTTTAATCTGGTTGTAAAACTCCATGATCAAAGGGTCCCAGATAAGCAAAACCGGGGAGAAATCTAGTAAAATAGCGCTGTAAAATTTACTGTCCGAAAAATTGGAGTCATTAATTATGGACAAAAACCCGTAAGTCCGAAAATATAGTCACAAAACATAATTATTTTGGCTAAAAAAGGGGTTGTCCAAAAAATTTAGGTGTCCGCAAACTTAAGAGTAATTATGGAAAATGTGCCTCGTTGAGTTTAAAAAAAGAACATTTTGATGATGCACCATGGACAATGCACAAGGGAAAAAAAGGTGATCCCAAAAGCTTACCATGAGCAATTTAACAAGAATTGAAGAAAGCAATACAAACCTCTGATGCCCAGTAAAAACAACATGGCCACTAGAAATCTCATCGTTATTAAGTTCACTGACATCTGAAAAATACAATAAAATATTTTAGGTATACAATTTGATGCGATCTGAAGCTCAACTTGAATTTGAGTATTGCTTCATGTGAATTACAGAACCAAGTAAAAAATGGGGTTGAAGTCAAACAATATTAAGAAATCAAGGGTCACATAGGTTAATGATGCTTAATTCTTTCAAGAGGAACAAAAACCCTTGGGCGCTAAACTGAAACCAAAAGAAACTTAACTGATCTAATCTCATAATGTGATAATTTTGTAATAATATGACTTCTAATCTAACATCATTTTCCATAAAGCCTCTGGATTTAACATAAAACATAAGCATGTCTGTCAGACGCTTTACATATGGCACGCAAATTTAAAGATCCGAAAAATACACCACGCACTAAACACCGCACAGTACACATCGAAGAACCCAAATAATCAGTATTTTCGATGCTTGAAGCAAAAAGCAAGATTTTCTCTCTGAGTTTTCCCAAGCCCGATATTTTATTAATTAAATTAGCTCTACCTAGGACGCAGTCCAGGTATTTGTTGTGTTTATTGTTAGAAAGTTTCATTCTTTCCAGTTCTTTGCTGTTATTTAATTGTTAATTGTTTATTATTGTGAAATAAACAAAAATGAGCCAGTCCAAAACTACATTCTCGAGTGTAATGATTTTGTCTCAAAAACGGAAAGTGATGGTGAGTTTTTGGGGTTTGACCCAGATAGTGCTGACCCAAAACAATCGTAAATAAAGCTTAAATCCATTGAAAAGCTAATTCACAAAACTTAGTCCTAACATACAGATGTTAATTACAATGTGAACAAGTGTTCCAGGGTCGGAGACATATGCCCCCAGAAACAGGGCTTTGAACGAGTGACCAGAATTTCGATAGGGTTCATCTACTGTCCAAGGCCAATGCGCATGGGAAGTATCAAGCCAATCAGTCAATTTGTTGATGAGTTATTAATCGGAAACAATGTTCACACTTATTGTGACAGTGACCTTGACCTTTGACCTAGTGACCCCAATTTCAATAGGGGTCATCTATTGTCCACGGCAAATGTGCATGGGAAGTATCAAGCCATTATCGATTCATTGATGAGTTATTGAACAGAAACGCTTTTCACAATTATTGTGACAGTGACCTTGACCTTTGTCATTGTGACTCCAGGGTCTTCTACTTTCCAAGGCCAGTGCACATGTGAAGTATCAAGCCAATCGGTCAATTAGATGACAAGTTATTGTTCAGAAACGAACTGGTCTAACATCAGACAGACTGGTCTACAGGCTGTCAAGTGACCTTTTTTCAAAAAGTAGGAAAAAATAGGAACTACTTTTGCAAGAAAAGAAAGAAAAAAGTAGGAAAAAGTAGGAACTTTTCCCTCAAAAGTAGGAATACATAATACTAATTTTTTAGCCACAGGTCCAGGAAACATAGCTGGAAACAGAGCAGGAGTGCCATCACATGTTCTGTATGGATACCCACTTGAAGCTACCTTAAGGGCCCAGATGATTTCAGCCTTTTGTATCTGTTCCTTGTGTGATGGATGTACTTGCATACAGAAAGATTTATCCCCACCACCCTGAGAGCTGCTTGGCTTTGGAGCACTTCCAAACAAACGCTTTTGTGAATTATCATGCATGTATTTCATGTTTTCCTTGTGTTTTTGTCCATCTGCCTGACTTATCAGTTGATAAGCACAAGAATTACAACACGAGATGGACTTCATGCAGACAGTACAATATCTTGCAAACTCATTGCCGGTATCTCTCTTGCACCATGATCCAAGTGTTTTTCCACTGGTGTCCAACTTCTCCATCCATGAAGGGTAAAAGTTTGTTTTCCCACTAGGCATTTTAGCACTTATAGTGTATCTATGATAATTAAGTTTCAAGCAAAGCTACCCTGATTAAGAAGTATAATTAGATGCTGTTCATTTTGGTGTATCATCAAATAAGTGGTTAGAGGTCTTCTGTGTATCGATATACAAATTGTTATATATTGTGCATGTTATATCCTTAGGCAGAAGACCAAATTTATTTAGTGATACACTAACTTGTTGTACAATATGAATACTAATATATAAAGCAGTGTCAATGCTCTGCTACAGCTACATCGTGAAACCTTTAAATTGACAATAGGGTGCAGTTATAATGACTTAAGTTACATTCAAAATGACTGGTCATTGCAGAGCAGATTATGCAACTGGAGATAGACCTTATCACCTGACATCTTTTATGACACCATTGATTGGACAATGAAACAGTTGCACTATATTGTTTATTCCAGTTTCAAATAATGGTTTTTACATTATTGATGACTTCGCGGGAGTGTAATAATGCCGTTTAATAATTTTAATACTACGCTGTAACACCTTAAAGTTACCTCACTAGCTATGGCATCATAAGACAAGAATTGTGTTTGTCAGAAACACAATGCCCACTATTGCGCCGCTTTGAAATAAAATTTCAATATATCATTTGGCAGGTTTAGAAATTATCTCCCTCTTAAAGCTTATTACTTCCCTTGGATTGTATTTTTGACTTTTTGGAGCTATATATATTTGACTTTTGACCTTGAAGGATGACCTTGACCTTTCACCACTCAAAATGTGCAGCTTCATGAGATACACATGCATGCCAAATATCAAGTTGCTATCTTCAATATTGCAAAAGTTATGGCCCATATTAAAGTTTTCGGACAAACACACAGACAGACAGACAGACAGACAAACGAACTGACAGTACAACTGCTATATGCCACCCTACCAGGAGCATAAAAATGTATCAGGGCATTTAGGCTCTTTGCATTTATCTTTAATTACTAAACATAATGTACCTATGATATCAATAGAACATCATATCCGTTGTCATGTAATACAGAATTTATTACATTATATTTGTAAATGATGAAAACTCGGCAAAGCATCATTTTATCTTTTTCAAATAACTTGTGTAATAAATTCCATATTACATAACCACTCATACAATACATGTATCTCTATATCTCTACATTCCAAACAGCAATATCATGTAAACATGCATAAGGTTTGGTCAAATTGTTGTCAATGGAAACAAAATAAAACTGGAATAAACAATGGGTTCCCTCAGCTCTTGCATCACTGGGAACTGTGTAAGGTAGTGAAGTCTGCAGTGTACAAATGCTAAGGAAGTAAACAAGGCACTATTGTTACTTAAAAAAAACTTGTTAATACTTTCAAAAGTTACATAAGAAATAAATATTTATGCTTCCTGAAGAGGTGCTAGCAGACAGTCAGCATGGGTTGTCAGGTCTCATCAGGTCTCATCTAGATGAATGCACATTAACAGGGATACAATCATGCCATAGATTCATTCGTCCTGCAAGTTTACTAAATAAACTCTTGAAAAAAAATAATTCTCCATTGAAAATGAAAAAGTAGGAATAGTAGGAAGATTTGGTAAAAAAATAGGAAAAAGTAGGATCCTGATGAAAAAGTAGGAAATAGTAGGAAAAAGTAGGAAAAAGTATGACCGCTTGACAGCCTGCGGTCTACCTACAGACAGACCGACCAACATCCAGCAAAACAATATACCCCTTCTTCTTCGAAAAGGGACATAACAAGAGCTGTCAGAATACAGCGCGCTCGACTATTCTAGTGCTTGACAGTATAACATAAGCCATCATGGGGAAATTGTTCATATTCAATAAGGTCAAGGTAATATAGTCATATTCTGAGAGGACCATCATTGTAACATATTGATCGCTTATGTTTTAAAGAAGTTGTACTTTATAGACGATTCTGAGTTCAGGTATATTTTCCACAATTTATTGAACATTTGTAAAGATATAAAACAAACTAATAAGATTTTATTTCAATTTGGATAGCAATAGCTTGGTGGGATGGTTGGACGGTCCTTCAAAAATAAAATAAATAAATATTTGTGTTTTTTACCATGTTTCAAATTAAAATAATATTTTTGGTGGGGGTGGGGTGGGGGTGGAGCGGGGGGATATAATGTGGGGGTGTGGTCATTTATTAGATGATCTTTCAATAAAAAAATGAAAAACAAATTTTTTTTTTGGGGGGGGGATTCTGGGGTGGGGCATGGGGATGGTTTGGGTGGAGTCCATTTTGACATGATGTAAGGGAAGTGTTGTTTTGTCAAAGTATGAATCAATTCTGATCATAAATAAAGAAGTTAAGGCAATTTAATTAAAATTTATTATTTTGACCTTGAGTCATGTTCATTCAAAGGTCAAGGTCAAATTCAACTTGCCAGGTACAGTAACCTCATGATAGAAAGAAAATATTTGAAGTTTGAAAGCAATAGCCTTGATATTTTAGAAATAAAGTGGATCTAAACACAAAATTTAACAAAATATTCAAAGTTACTAAGACAAAAAGGGACATAATTCTGTTAAAATACCAACCACAGTTATGCAACTTGCCCTGTACAGTCCCATTACGATAGTTAGTGAGTTTTCCAAGTCTGAAAGCAATAGCTATGACACTTTAGGAGTAAAATGGACCAAAACATGAAACTTAACAAAATGTTAAATTATTTAAGTATAAAAGGGGCCATAACTCTGTCAAAATGCCAGTCAGAGTTACATAACTTTGCCTGCACAGTTCCCTTATGATAGTTAGTAAGTGTTGCAAGACCAGTTTATATCAAATATATTTGTGGGCAAAAAATCTTATGGAAAATTAAGATTGATTATAATCCACACAAAGGTAATTAATTTTGTTCATTATGAACATTTTAAACAAGGGCATTTTAGGATGCTTTATTTAATTCTTTTGTTCTGTGGATTTACAAGATGCATATTGTACCCTTCCTATTCATCCAGATTATGAAATTTTTTGAAATTCATATGGAAAGGAGTTTTATTTGCATTTGTTTGCCTCCCATTCGTGTATAGTGCAGCACCAAGTGTGTTTACTAAGTTGTTAAAACCAGTTTATGCATGGTTTAGGTCCCAAAGTATGAGATGTGCTTACTATATTGATGATTCTATTAATATGAATAAAGACAAAGATATATATGTTTA
The DNA here is from genome assembly GCF_020536995.1 of Dreissena polymorpha. NCBI lineage: Eukaryota > Metazoa > Mollusca > Bivalvia > Myida > Dreissenidae > Dreissena > Dreissena polymorpha. The sequence goes on along the minus strand of NC_068358.1, from coordinate 24,066,576 downwards.
CAGAATGCTGAAACAATTTGCTCCACGTAACAGTCTCTTGCAGGTTATGTGGTAAATTCTACTGAGTCTGTTCTAGTGCCAACACAAAGAATTGTGTTCTTTGGTTTTATAATAGAGTCCATTCAGTTAAGTATATTCCTTACTGAGCAGAAAATAGAGAAAACAAGCAAACTCGTTGAATTGATATCCCCCGCCAAATAAATTTTGTTTATGGATGGGTGTAGAACTTTAGTATGGTAGAATATAAATTGTAAAAATCTTAAAAGGATTAGATATAAAAAAAAGTCAGTTTCATGTGTCAGACTGATGTATCATTATTAGGTTGGAGTTGTGTTGATACAGATTCTGGAAGATTTGTTGATGCTAAATGGACAACAAAAGACTCCAAGAATCATACAATTATAAATATTAAGGAGCTTAAAGCAATTTTTCTTAGGTTACAGTTATATGATAGTCATACAAGATTAGTATTGATGCAAAGCATAAAAGGGCGTCTGGAATTTCAGTGTAAAAGGCACTCAATGAAGTTACATGGAACGATTTTTTTTCTACTGTAAATATTAATATATTGGCCTATTATTTAACACAAAATAGAAAAAGATACTGGAATAACCATTATCTATGATTTTGTGTTATAACCCAAAAAACCACGATGTTGTGTTATAAACCCCCAAATAACCATTATCTATGATTTTGTGTTGTAATTCCCAAATATTTCATAGTTCATTTTATTTACATTGGTTTCCTTTTTGACGATGCTGCGAAGCAGCTCGTCTAAGGTATCATACCATGAAAAAATATTCACAATGGCGACCTATGTAAAAGACCGAGCCAGTCCGATTGAGATGGCTCAATTTTTCTAATCGGCATACCTCGCTTATTATCATTGATAAAGGTATAGGAAGGTCAGCTATAAATAGGACAGCATATTCTGGGAACAAATTTTAATAATAGTTTTTAAACGTTAATTTTTAATCAGTTATATTCAATTCATTATATGTTTGTAGATGAATGAAACAACTATGCATTTTCTGTATTGTATTTGACATTTGTCGTGATTCAGTAAATAAATTGCGAATTAAAACGTGTATAATTAACTTTCAACGTGATCATGAGTGTAAAGAAAAACGAATTATTTCGAACCTGCCAATTGTAAACGTTGTAGCGACTATGGTATATAAACAGCATAATAGCCATGTGACATCTAAGAAACTCGCTCTTATGCGTGCTTTCTCATTTTGCATATTTAATAAACTTTTCAAACAGAAATTACAGAGCCAAAACACATATTAGGTCATATTGTGGAGATTTAATTAACCTTACCATGTGTTCATAGGCGAACTCACGTATTCAAGTGCTCTTATGACTATGTGTTCATACCTACTTTCCGGAATCATCATGAAATTATTGCTGTACTTAACGAACAAACATGCCTAAGCTTATTGAATTAGAGGAAAAATAATAATCAAAAGATAAAAATTATATGTTCAAGCACATGGGCATGTGAAATAACGTCCGTACAGCATCATTAACTTAGGAAAGGAAACAACGAAATATAAAGTTTGGTATGATAAACATGTGAAATTAAAGAGCATGGTGTAATTAAAGAGCATGTCAAGTTTTGAATTTATATGCTGAAATGTTATGTTATAACCCACAAACGTTTTACTGTAACATAACGTTTTTTTAAAATAAGTGGTACAGAAAATACACGTCGAATATCTTAAAGATATTTCTTGTTATATTTGATCGAGAATGTAACTTGCCTCCCAGTTTCGCGGAATGGATCAAGTTCCCAACGGATACTACTTCCCCGTACCCCATTTTTTTTTCGTACCCTACATTTTTCATACCCATTTTGTTTCGTACCTAATTTTTGCTCGTACCTAATTTTTTTCGTACCCAATTTTTTTTTCCTTCCCAAATTTTTTTTCGTAACCAAATCTTTTTTCGCACCCATTTTTACTGGCATAATTTGTGTACCCAAAATGTTCGTACCCATTTTTTTTCCTACCCAAAATGTTCGTACCCACATACACAATTGTGGTGATGTAGATAAATTAAATAGATGCTTCTATATCAATCCTCTTCAAAAGCATCATCACACCAGTACTGTCAGTACTTTGATTTTTTACTGGCATCCGTGTGCAGTTTTCATTAATGGAACAGAACTGTGTAGGTTTTAAAAAATCTGCTTCATCTTGTAAGCGTAATTTCATATTTTTCTCAACTTCAAGGGGAGATGATTCTGAACTTATTCTTATGTTGCTCATTTACCATGGGGGTTGAGTACTCAGTGATATGAAAACACTGTAAAAGTTTTAATGTGTTTACGAACCCCCCCCCCCACCTCTCACACACATATTTCATGGGCATAATAAGAACAAAAAATGGAAACAATAAAACAGCATATTCAGGGATTTCAATAGACGCAGAATCCTGCGTTTTGACGCCAGCAAATTAAAAATAACTTGTTTTTGACGCAACCCTTTTTTCTGCCGTGCGTCATTTTGAAGCATCGAAAATTTGACCCGTGCGTCAGTCAGTCAACATCTCGAGTTCCATGGTAATAAATCCCGCTGTGCTCCTAATCAAAATTAATGTTTCAGTATTTGAATAATCGAGGGAATAGAGGTCTACCCCGGGCGTTGTTTTTTTATACTAACAAGGCATAATACTACACATAAACATTAAGAAAACACATTTCCTCGATTCTATATAAATTATCCGAGTAGAATTAAATTGCTACGTCTTGACCTTTGACATTGTAAATGGCGGACGTATTGTAACTTAACATTTAACCCGCGTTCAATTAAAAAATGGCGATTCAAAAAACAACAACAAATAAAATTACAAGTAATGTTGATTCAATAATAGAGATCGCATTAACTGGATTTAACAAACATTAAATAAGGTTTGTTAAACCAGATAACAACAAGAACAATCTGGATTATTAAAGTTAAACTACTACTGGTAAGGCATGCTTAAGTGTATATATTTCGGACATGTATAGTATTCGGATAAACAGTAATAGATATACTAGATGTTCCATACATTTGGATTGTGTTTTTGTACAAAAGCTATCATAGGGATGAGGCTGATACATGTATAACGAGGATAAATATGTGATGAAAAGGTGCTACAGGTACATATCATAAATTACTTAAATGTGTTATGATGAAGTAGATTTTAATGAGCATTTATTGTTTTTACAAATAAACATAGTATAGTGATAGATATAATAAAAGTTGTAAAATGAACATGTTTTGTTTTTGAAAAACTTAAAAGTCGATATTGTTCGCACAAATTATTGATATTTTGTCCTTATCTTTGTGTACCAATTCATTAAAATATGTTGTGTTATGTATCATGGTATTTTTATTGAATAACGCAATATAACTTTTTGAGATATTGTGTAACTCTTGGAGCATGTTTTTATCTAAAAAATTTAATAATACAGACTCCAGCATTTTTCAATTTGACTCCTCAAAATTTCAGTCCAGGGGTCATTGACTCCTGGTTTTTAAAATCTATTGAAATCCCTGATATTTATATAAACTAAAGTGTCTACATCAAAACAAAAAGTTAACATAGGACACAAATAAAATAATTTGATTCTACTGGGGCTCAAACCTTGGGCCTCTCACATGAAAAACAAGCGTGTAACCACTACACTACGGAACCGCTTGAAAAATCACCTTCTAACTAAGATATTAATAAGTGACTGTAGTGTAACAGTTATAAATAAAGCAATAAACTGTGCAATCGCTGTCGTATTGTAAAATTGAAGAAAATACGCGTTAACCAAACTCGAACAGCAAAAGTCTGCGCTATTGTTAGAAAAACCACAAAATAATTATATTTTGATTATGTTTTGTTTTTATACAAAACCAGAAAGTTTCGCGTATTAGCCCAGTCCCTGTGATCTTTCCCCTGTGATCAGTTATTAATTAAAACAATTAGCTTTGCATTATTGGCAATAAATGTTGTAATAAATGTAATAGGCACAAATGCAGTACTTTATTTACACAAAAAATCACCACTATGCAAGATATTCTTGAAACAAAAATATATACATTGATCCATAAAATAACTTTCCTCCCATAAGCGAAAAATAAACGTATTACATACTAGTCGCCGCACTTCAGTGCGACGCCAATAAGTGTTTTTCTGATAATGTTTCTGCAGTGACTTATGTTAATTATATGGGAGGAATGACTTCTCAAATTATAGATGGTTTAGCAACCAAAATTTGGCAGTGGTGCTTAAAAATATGATCCTTCAGCTGCCTATGTGAAAGGATCAGAAAATAATTTTACCGCTTTTTATTCTCCAAATTTTAACAAATCATCAGAATGAATGTTGAAACAAGAGGTTTTCAAAAGAACTTGTTCAGAGTATTTTAAGCCTGAAATTGATCTCTTTGCATCGAGCCCTAATTGTAAATGTAATAAGTTTGTTTCTTTGTTTTCCAATCCTCAGGTTTATTTGAATGATGCTTTTGCATTTTCATGGTCAGATTTTGAACCATATTTGTTTTCACCATTTGCCTTAATTTGGAAGGTACTGAACAAATTAGTACAAGATAATGTTAAAAGAGCTATATTGATCATTCCATTATGGAGATCTCAATTTCGGTTCCCAAACGTTATTGATTTGTTTACATCAATGCCTGTTAGATTACAATGTTACAAGGATTTATTGACGGACCCAGAGGATGGAATATCACATCTATTATCCTGGACTTAATTCCAGTGCAGCTTTCAACCAACATTTTCTTGTGCAAGGAGTTTCTTCAGGAGCAATATTGGTTATCCTTGATTCATCGAAATCAAGAACAGACATAAAGTATAGTTTTGCATGCTGTAAGAGGTGTATTTGGAATCAAGAACGAGGTGAACATCCCATTAAAAACCTCTGAGAGGCAGGTAATAGCGCATCTATTGTACCTGTTGAAAAACAAAAAGACATATATATTCAGTGTTTAACACACATAAAGCAATGCTTTTGCACACTTTAAATATTGTAGGTAATAAATGGTGTGAATCTCAAACTTTGATTAGTAGATTTATGAGAGGTTTAGCAATTATGAAACCTGTGGTTCCAAGATACAAATTTACATGTGGCCTGTCTTGAAGTTGTGTTTTGCAACTACATGTATTGAAGTCTTTTTTTCCATTAAAACAATTATCTTTGAAAACATTAACGCTAAAGTTAATTGGTTTGGTGGCTTTGCTACTGCACTTTGTGCGCAAACTCTTGTGTCCTTGGAATTGATTGTGATAAAATTGATTATACTCTTGTGGAACTGTGTTTTATTTAAAACAAATGTTAAAAACTACACCAGAGGATAAAAAACAAAGTTTTTATTAAAAATTGCAGCACTTTCAGGAAGAAAGTTTTTTTGTGTTTCATACGTTAATTCAGTATATGAAAAGAAGTAAGCATCTTAGGCAATTATCTCACTTGTTTGTGTCTCATGTTTCTTATAAAGAAGTGTCTACAAGTACTATTGCACGATGGTTGAAGGATGTTTCAGTTATATCAGGTATTGAATGTGTCTATTTTTAAGCCACATTCATTAAGATCAACAGCAGCTTCTGCTGCAGTTAAAGGATATTGTTCCATTCACATGATTCATAACATCCTTAAAACAGCAGGGTGGAATACAGATTCCAATATCTACAAGTTTTATTAAAGAGACATTGTTGAAAGGTCTGATGTACCATTTGTTGGAGCAGTTTTTCACAGGTTTTGTTGGATCAATAAGCAAAGTGATTTTTATTTGTTTTAAGTTTGAATATAATTGTATACTAGTATACAGAGTGTAGGCTTACTTTACTGTAATGTGTTCATTTTTTTATTGTTTCAGGTCTCATGATGTACTAACAGCCACTAATGTTTTTCTATTACTTGTGTGTTCTGTCTCATAATATGGTTGTGGTTTCGAATCCCTATTATTGTTTTTTTGTACAAATTATTACTTCGTGCATTGATTTTTCTTGTTCATGGTGGAAGAATACAATCTAGACAAGACAGGAATTCATTCTTTATTGTTTTTTGTACTTTGTGTTATGGTAAATTTCTTGTCAGACATTAAAGATGCTAATAAAACATGTAAAAGCCAAAGGCTTTGCGGAAAATAATTCCACTTCATCCAAGAGTTTATAACAGATGAGGGTCATTATTAGAAGTAAAGCTGCAGGCTGAGCATGGGCCACCCCTGAGCATGTATCAACCCACCTTTGTTGTTGAATTAGGGTCATAGAGAAGTGTTATTTTTGACGATGCTGCTTCAGCGAAGCAGCTCGTCTACGTTATCATACCATGAAAAAATTCTTCACTATGGCGACCTATGTAAAAGACCGAGCCAGCCTGATTGAGATAACTCGATTTTTCTAATCGGCATACCTAGCTGATTATAACTGCTAACATTCTCCCACTCGTCTCCTAGCAGAGTTGTCGTTCGTGCCTCAACAATGGCTGCGCCCATGAGAGAATGTTGACACTCGTGTCAGAACTTTCTACAGCAATAATCGGCTGGTTTGGCTATTTAGAAACTGTGATTAAGGATATTTGAGTTATTTATTCACTAAATCTCCGCTTATGACAACAATGGATGGAATTCGAAGGCTATATTCGATGTGAATGAAGGACTTTCTGGATCTTGACAGCTTAACACGGCAAAACTGGCATACTGGTATTTTGAGTTATCAAATTAAGTCACATTTGCTTTATAAATTGTATTCAAGCATTTTGCGACTATGATACCCAATGTCAACATATCATATGGAATTGGCAGATCACAAAGCTGTCCTGAAATTCAACATTGATTACAAAGTCTTTATTCAAATTACGGGTTTGCATTCTTTCTTCTTTCTATTTTAGTACTTTATATCATTTTAAAGTTAAATGAACTGTGTCACAGTAAAAGATTAAGGCAATTGTGGGCAGTTTGGATCCAGATCAGCCTGTAGTTTTCTAACAATAACAAATAGTTTAATTGGATACTGATTTGACTGCCCATTTCCTGTGACCTGGCTCAAATAATAAAATTGCCATTAATCAAATGATTTTATTTCGAACATTAATCAAGTGTTTTTTTCTGGTCCCTCGGGATCAATGACTCCAGCACTTTCGTGTTATGAATTGAATACTGCTTAAGGCGATGCTAGGGGGCATGAGAGATGTTGCATCTTCCATTACCTCTCATGAACCGACTCAATAAAACCAAATCAACAATATTTGACTTAATTTTTTATCTGGTTGCTCTCGAGGGATCCAAGCATTTCAGAATCTTCCTAAAAGTCTAGTGGTAGAATGTTTGATCCCCAGAAGTGACATTGAAAACTAGCAAATGTTGTTATCTAAAAGGCTGCTAAACCGGATATATTAAGATAATGTGAATTTTCTCTCACATGATGGTCATCAGTTATATTATATAAAAACTCACAGCAGTAGTAAACAATGGGACAATAATTAATGAACGCATCTTTCATTTGTCTTTTACACTTTGAGTTTGACATGGTCTAGATATAAATAATGTGACTTGACTTTACCAGCACTCTTGTGACAAAGCTAAAGTGTAAATGTACGATTGAAGATCCCCTAAATCCAGATTTGCTATTAAAGAAGTTTGGAAAGTTTTAAGGTTGTGACAAGTAAGCAAAAATGGGTCATTACCGAGAGGCCACAACTGATCTATGACTTTTTTAAAACAAGAAAAAATCAGTGCCCGATTTAGATTTCCTTACATAGTTCAATAAAAATTAATTTCAGAAGCCTGGTAACAGTTTAACGTTAATGTTGCCAATGTGTAAAACCAGGGCCTTGATTTTGAAATCTGAGCTAGGACATGCATGGTCAGATGATGTCATTAAAGATTATACATTTTTTCAAACACATACACATGTAAACATAATGAATCTGTAACTAATGTAGATGTTATAAATAGTAAAATGTACTAAGTCAGAAGGCATTTGACTATTCTGCTGGTGCATTGGCACACCAGATGGCTCGGTTGCAATGGTTTGATGGACTGCTGAGATGTGTAGTTACATTTTATATAGTATATCAAACTGTATTATTTCAAATATGTTTGCATCTAGTATACTTATATTGATAATATTTACACAATTAATGTACCGGTATATGAATGATAAACTTGACTGAAATCATTTAAATGATACTGAAATCATGACAGTAATTAATACTGATAATTATTTAATAGATGTTGCTTGATACAAGCATGTACATCTATTTCAAATGTGATCATACTGTAACTTCAGTGATGAATTTCAGTGAATTGAATAATTAAATCCAAAATGTAAGTCACTCCCATCTCTCTCCCGCAGCGCGCATACCTAAAGGTCCTACTGTGTACCTATCCAGATCCAGAAATATTATACATATTTATGTATCCTGTAACAGTTGTTTACAGGGGATGATTTTCCCTCTGTTGTATCAATATGTTGTTTTACTTCTTTGATCAGTGTGTTTAAAGATATATACACATAGCTCCAGGGTCAGAGCTTAAGGCAATGAATATTTCACGCCCTTATCTTTTTTCTCATGGATATTTTAGCTAGTTCATACATTCAATACAGTCAAATATATGTTAAGTACTGGTTGTATCTGTACACATTGGTAGATTAAATGTGTACATTAAATATTATTTTTTAGTGTTAAAAGATATAGTACAAACGTTCATGCTAGATGAATTAAGAGGCTTAGTTAAGCGGTATTTAAACATTTTTAAATGGTCAAATTTTCTTAAATGTATACCTATTTTGATAATTTTCTCTTGAGCTCTGGCTAGATATAAAATGTATACCATTAAGCCACTTTTATATGAAGCCCTGACCAGATCTCAAATGTATATCCCTTTTCTCTGACACCCTGGTCATCTCCTGTGGAACACCTATCAAAATGGCAAATTATATGCAGAACAGTTTATTACAGGCAATGGTTAAATGAAATACTTCAGAAAACATGACATCCTTTTAACATGAAAATTTAACTTTCACAGTCATGGAAAAAGAGCCTGCACAACAAAGATCAAAAATACATTTTATTTGTGGAGCACCCATATCTTGATACTCTATGTGCATAAATATATAAAGTCTTCGTGAAATCAGGACAAAAAAATGTATTTTATGTCCTTAATTGACCTGGCTATAGTTATCCGATTATTATGAGGTCATCAGTTCCGAATCACTATCGAAACTACCCATGTATATTTTAAAATGGCGATCGATTTTAATTTCGGATATAGGGCGTATTACATATAAATTACATATAATTTTAACTTCTATGCTTCGCTTACCTTGATTTTGCATTTGGTCTAAATATAAATGAATGTTTATGTTATTTCTAAACCGAAACCTTTCTCCATTTCCGGTTAATAGTCTCCAATAGCGAATCACGTGACAGAAGGTGCACTTATGACAAGGGATCGTCTCAAAACAAACTTGAACTGTCAAAATAGTTTATTTAACGTTCATAACAATATAACGGTCCGTATCCACAAAGATCCTTAGGTATTTTCTTAGTTATTTACTAAAGTTCGATAAATCACCTAAGGCAAGATTTTCCCTTAAATATTTATCCTAAATCTCCTTAGGAAAAAGATTACAGTAGGTAAGTTTTTGTCTCGTGCATTTTTTTCCCTCAGTGAAACATTATTCGCCTAAGGAGTGACACGTTTGTTGTCAGGGACATCCCCGGGTTCCCTGACATAAAATAGCATCACGAAGACGTCGTCATTATAACATACCACGAGATTTCTCGGCACACAAAAATGACGGTTGACTCTGTCTAAAGAGAATCGGTCGAATTTTATTACGTGTTTTAATTTCCGTAGCGTGTCACAAGGAGTTTTTATGGAATATATAAAGGGAGTAACTTTAATTACATGCATACAATGCTTGTGAATTTAAGCAGCATTAAATGCCATGTTTTATTTGTAATTTCCACTGTCGGCAGCTGGGTTTTTGGTGGATCTTAAAATAGCACTGAAGCGAAACCGGATGTTTATAGCAGACGGCAGTTTGTCAAAACACGAATTACCCACTTCTACCCAAATCTAACTAAATTTTCCCACATCTACCTCAATCTACATCAAATATATCCAAATCTTGTAAAAATAATTATTGAACATCATGTTTGTGTTATGCTTCATCTTTACTCGTCACAATGTTAAATCCCCCCCCCCCAACAAAAATGCTTCAAAATCAAATATAGGTATTAAACAGCATTAAACCGATTATTAGCAAGAAAGCCCCGAGAACTATCTTTAATTACAAAGAAGCAGATTGGATTAAAATCCGGAAAGATATGTCAGATTTTAGTGTTAACTACCTTCAAACGGCTTCATCAAAAAAAGTAGAAGAAAACTGGACTAATTTCAAAGACGCATTATTCTCAACCATGGAAAGAAACATCCCGAAAAAAGTACTGACAGGAAAACCAGACATACCATGGATGACACATAAATTGAAACGGATGATAAATAAAAAGCAAAAACTGTACAATAGGGCCAGGGAATCTCAAAGCAACGAAGACAAAGAAACATTTCATAAATATAGAAAAACTGTCAGAAATGAACTACATACATCTTACTACAACTACATCAGTAGGCAAATTGACCCAGAAAATGACAAAGCGGGTAAAAACTTTTATAAATATATTAAATCCAGGAAACAGGACACTATGAGCATTGGAACCTTAAAAAACAACGGACGGATTGGTGAAAGCGCGAAAGACAAAGCCGAGATGCTTAACGAACAATTCTGCTCTGTATTTACTAACGAAGACCTTGATAACATTCCAAATAAAGGTTGTTCACCACACCCAACCATGCCAAATATTCAAGTTACAGCCCAAGGGGTATCAAACTGCATCAAACGACTAGACGTAAAAAAAGCGAGTGGTCCAGACAAAATGCCAATCATAGCACTAAAAGAAACATCGGAAGTAATAACTCCAATTCTACAGAACCTTTACCAACAATCTCTAGACACCCACGATATACCAACAGACTGGAAGCAGGCCAACATTGTACCTATCTTCAAAAAAGGAGACAGAACAAAACCGTCAAATTATAGACCTGTTAGTCTGACAGCAGTCGTCTCAAAAATGCTTGAACATATAGTTGTCTCTCAAATTATGAAACATCTAGATATTAACAACATACTTCATGAAAACCAACACGGGTTCCGCACTAAAAGATCTTGCGAGACACAATAACTACTGAAAACTGATGAAATTTCCAAACATATGAACCAAGGTCTTCAGGTAGACATGGCGATACTCGATTTTGCTAAAGCGTTCGACAAAGTCCCTCATCGTAGACTAGCCGAAAAAATGTCCTTTTATGGCATACGTAACAACACCTTGTCCTGGGTGAGCAATTTCTTAAATGACCAATTACAGCAAGTTGTCATAGATGGCGAATCTTCTAACCTATCCAAGGTAACTTCAGGCGTGCCGCAGGGAACCGTTTTGGACCAACATTATTTCTTTTGTTCATAAACGACATAGCCATAAACATTTCTTCATCTATTCGTCTATTTGCCGACGACTGTGTTGTATATACACCAATAAGATCCAAAGATGATCATTGTCTACTTCAGAACGACTTAAACACCCTAGTCAACTGGAGTACTACCTGGCAAATGCAATTTAACATTGACAAATGTGCAATCATGAATATAACTACAAAGAGAAACATCTCAAAATTCGACTATAAAATGCAAGGAACGTCACTTGAAATTGTTAAAAACCACCCCTACTTGGGAGTTGAACTCAATGAAAAACTGAAATTTAATCTACGCATCGACAACATCATCTCAAAGGCCTCCAGTGCCTTAGGTTTCTTGAAACGCAATCTAAGACATTGTCCTAAACAAGTCAAAAAACGCGCCTACCACACACTAGTGAGACCGAAATTGGAATACAGCTCTACAATTTGGAATCCTCGACAAAAAACAAAAAGTGTCACAAATTGAACAAATCCAACGTAATGCCGACAGATTTGTACTTGGCAAACCGTTTAATTACCAGAACCCTAGTAGTGTAACATCTATGATCCAGGAGTTGAATTGGCTTTCTTTGGAAAAACGAAGATACAACGCTGACTTAGTACTTATGTATAAAGTTGTGCACAACCTAGTTGCAGTTCCAACATCTATTCTGCCTGTTCCATCAGCTCGACACTAGATGAAATTCATTCCTTATCACTGTAAGATAAATGCTAATCAACATTCCTTCTTCCCGCGAGTTATTGTCCCGTAGAATCGCCTACCTGACCAAGTGCTTCAGCTAGACACTGTAGACAGTTTTAAGGCTGCTCTTCAGCCGGCAGTGGTGGTGTAATCAGCTATCAGTAACAATGTAAAGTGTACATACAAGTTCAACATTTTAAGTCACATTTTATTTTTGGGAGCATCCGACCCCCCGCACCTGTACAGTCACCCGCACCTTCACCCGATGTCCAATAGGATTTTGTGAAGTACCTCATCGAAGTCAAAGGTTACACAGCACTTACTATTTTATCTCCCCAAATCTACATCCCAAATCTTTTAAAAATAAGTATGCTACGTCTTGTTTGTGTAATGCTTCATCTGCGATGTGCTTTATTGAACATTCAGGGACTTTCTACCCGCAGATTGAACAAACTTCATTCACCTGAACTCGTGAAGATTTTTAATTGTAATGATGTTATTTTGTTGACCGAGACATGGGCACATGGACTAACGGACCTTAATTTTGAGGGATTTGAACATTTCGAACTGAACAGAACTGAAAACTTGAAAACTAGTAAACGTGCGTCGGGTGGTATAATTGTATATATACGAAATGAATATGTAAGTCAAAATACTTTAGTTTTTCAGTCGCAAGACGATATAATATGCGTTAAACTTGAGGCGTCAAAGGTTAATCTAAATAATGATTTATATATATGTCTGTGTTATGCTGTACCTGAAGGTAGTTCTCGGCAAGCCTTTCTTGATTGTCACACATTTGATCGATTATTAGATTGTATTATTGATCTTGACTCCAAAAATAGTAACGGTTTAAATTTGATTGTTTGTGGCGACATGAATGCGCACACATCCGAGTTGCCAGATTTTGTTCAAAATGATAACTCTAAAAATATTGATTTTCTACCTGATGATTATATTTTTTATGAATGCAAGGTACGTTGTTCTCTAGACAAGGGGCGTTTAAATAGTAACGGAGTGTATATATTAGATTTGTGTAAACAAACGGGATTGCGTATTTTGAACGGGAGAGTAAATGAGGATATGGAGGGTAAATATACCTTTATTGGTAGAACTGGCTCGAGCGTTGTTGACTATGTATTAGCTTCCCCAAATTTATTTCAATATATTGATACGTTGCGTGTGCATGAACCAAATATTTTATCTGATCATTGTTTAATTGATTTCTCGTTTTCTTGTAACGGTAAAAATACTCATAGCGAAATACATGCTAGTACAACGCATCAAGCGTATACATATGCCTGGAATAGTGAAAATAAAACGTCTTATACTGAAATGTTAAACTCAGAAATATTTATTGATAAACTGAATGTGTGGGTGGATAGTGTAGATAATTGTTGCAGTGCAAATGATATTGATGTATGCATAACGCATTTTGGCGATATTTTTGATGACGTACTCTCCCCTTTATTTAAACGGCAACATAGGTCTCAGGGTCAGGAATATTATCCTTCAAAGATTGATAAAAAGTGGTTTAATGCCGAGTGTGCAGAGAAGAGACCTAATTTTTAAAGACACTTGAATATTTTTAGAAACAATAAAACCGAAGAAAATAAACGCAATTTTATTGATGCAAGAACGCAATTTAAAACATGTATAACAAAATCAAAATTTGAATACGATCACAATGAAACTAAAAAGTTATTAGATGCAAGATTTAACAAGGCAAAACTTTATTGGAAAATGCTAAAAAATGTAGCAGGCTTGAATAAATCGAATATTCCACTAGACATGTTTAAACAGTATTTTGAGAGCATTAACAATCCCGACAGCACATTTTTTACCCCCGATGAAGATGTTCTGCACTTTATTGAGCGCTATGAAAATAATGAATTTAAAATAATGTTCGAAGAATTAAATTTGCCAATATCAATGAACGAAATTAAAAAAGCTCTTAAAGAAATTCAACCAGATAAAAGCGCAGGACCTGATTTGTATTTGAATGAATTTTTTACTTACGGAAAAGACGTTCTTACGCCGTACTTACATACGCTTTTTAATAAAGTTTTTAGATTGGGGTGTTTTCCATCTTCATGGTCTGAGGGTTACGTTATACCATTACATAAAAAGGGCAGTCTAAACGACGTAAATAATTACAGAGGTATTACTCTTCTTAGTACTTTTGGGAAAATTCTTAATAACAGATTAACTGACTGGGCCGAACGATATTATGTATACATTAAAGCGCAGGCAGGGTGTCGGTCGGAAATGAGTACTGTCGATAATTTATTTGTATTGCACGGCTTATTAACGCATGTAATAAATAAAGGTAAACAATTATACTGTGCTTTTATAGATTTCACTAAGGCCTTCGATTATATTGTTAGAGATAATCTATGGTATAAATTAATTCAATTGGGTATACGTGGAAATATACTCAATGTTATGAAATCAATGTATAACTCCATAAAATCAAAAGTTAAACAAGGCAATACGTTGAGCGACAGCTTTGAATGTTTACTTGGTGTAAGGCAGGTTGAGTGTTTATCGCCATTTTTGTTTTCATTGTATCTTAACGATTTGGAAGCTGAATTTTACACGAAAGGCATTAATGGTATCGACGTTAACTCTTTTAAAATGTTTCTCTTATTGTACGCCGATGATATGATAATTTTTGCTAATACCGCTGAAGAATTACAAAACGGCTTGGATCTATTATACGATTATTGTCACAAAGGGAAACTTGTGGTAAATACTGAAAAGTCTAAAATTATGGTTTTTCGTAAAGGTGGTCGCCCCTTAACAAATATATTTAAATATGATAATCAAATCATAGATATTGTTAACCGGTTCAACTATCTTGGTATTGTATTCACAACTGGTGGTTCATTTAGTGACGCAGAACATACTCTCGCTGGACAGGTCCTAAAAGCTATCTTTAAACTGAAAAAATATTTGTACAAATTTACAGACATTCCAATTAGTCATAAACTATGTCTTTTTGATAAACTCATAACACCAATTCTTAACTACAGAAGCGAAGGGTGGGGTTTTGTCAAAGGTTTATCAATTGAAAGGGTTCATTTGCAATATTGTAAGCAAATACTTGGTGTCAAAAGATGCACTCAAAATGATTTCGTATATGGTGAACTTGGCCGTGTAAATTATCAATGCAGGAAATATATTAATATAATTAAATACTGGATAAAACTTTTGAGAACATCAGATAATAAATTTAACAGAAAAGTTTATTTGACTTTATTAGATGATAGTATTGAGTATCCTACCAAGAAAAATTGGTGCACGTTATTAAGGGATCTACTAAGTAATTTGGGATTTTATGATGCTTGGCTTTTTCAAGATGTTGGAAATGAAAATTTGTTTGTATCAGTCGTAAGACAAAGATTGAGCGACACGTTTGTACAGAATTGGAATGAGCGACTTCATACTTCTACTAGGGCAAATTTTTATAAACATATCGCCGTTTTTCAATTTCAACCGTACCTGAATATATGCAAAGTCAACAAGTTTCGAGTAAATTTATCAAAATTGCGTATGTCATCACATAGATTAAGTATCGAGACAGGCAGATGGGCTAGACCTACACCAATTCCATTAGATCAAAGAAGGTGTACTGTTTGTAATAAACTCGAAGATGAGTTTCATTTTATTCTTGAATGTACAATATATACTGAACTGAGATCAAAATATATTCCATTGTATTACAGACAACGACCAAACATGTACAAATTTAGCGAGCTAATAACATCAAATAATGAACTATTAATAAAAAAATTAAGCTGTTATATTTATCACTCTTTTAAGGTTCGAACGCAAATACATATGTGTCATCAATTTGATGTATTCTGAAATGTTTTGTGCGGTATATATCTTGTTGTAACTCTAATTGCATTTATAATGTACTGCATATTAATTGTTGGGATAGTACCGCATATGTAACGTGTTTTATTCACGTGTTTTTTTTTAAATCTGTCTTTGTGTTTTAACGGTCGCCTTTAATAGACTGTCAAAACTGTATTTGAATGTATTTAATCAATTGCCATTATTATCTTTTTAATGAAGGTTATATTATAGTATCGTGTCTGTTCCTAGATGTATTCTACGACAATATGGCTGCATTTTTAGAACTGTTATGCACTGGTTTACAAATATTATGTCACATTAAATACTGTACTTGTAACATCTATATTTTCATAGAGCATATTACATGACCTTTTGACCATCTACATTTTTGATTGCGTAGGTGGTCTGTTTAAGGTTTATGAAATGCTTGTTTTTAATATCAAACGCAACCAGTTAAAACATTTTGTTTCTCGTGTTTGTTTAAGTACAGACACCTTGTCATAATATCATAATATCAGTTTAATTAAATAATATATAATATGTTGTACAATGAGCAGAGCCTTTGGGCTGCCTATATTTTCGTTTCGCATAGGTAGCAAGCAAGGGCTAATTCTTATGAAATTGGTACAAGCATGAAAAAAGCATAATTGATATTTAGTTAAATACTGTGTGCTATCACGTGAAACGAAATTTGTTACGACGGGTTAGTAAAACGTGTTATTATTATGACAACTGTCATGTGAAGATCCAATATATGTACAATAAGCTTATTTGATATTTTGATGTCATAATTAAGCTCCATTACAAATTATGTAATACGACCTGTTCAATTACATATATACTATCAATAGTTATTAATATAATTATACCTATATTTAATTATACATGTATGAATTATTGCAATGAAACGTATTTTTTTTCTTTTTCTTTTCTGTAAATTCATGAATTATTTATGTTGTAAACACTATGCTTACTTTGTCCGCTTGGGCTTTTGGCGTTCTGGTTGTGTTGTTTAATAAACAATAAACAATATGTAAGACTTATCAAACGTACTGATAAATACTATTGTTTATATAGCATTCAACATGATTTTTGGACCATGTATATGTTAATTTCGTAGGTGGCCTGTATAGGGTTTATACAATGATATTAAATATAAATTAATATCAAACGTCGTCTTTTCATACATTTTGTTGTGTTTGTTTATTTAGATAATTGAACTGATTTATAACATCCATTT
Organism: Dreissena polymorpha; assembly: GCF_020536995.1. Lineage (NCBI taxonomy): Eukaryota > Metazoa > Mollusca > Bivalvia > Myida > Dreissenidae > Dreissena > Dreissena polymorpha. Next base: position 24,049,248 of record NC_068358.1, on the reverse strand, counting down.
AACAAAGTTCATTGTTTCCAGAGCCATTGGGTTGCCTATATTTCCGTTTCGTAAAGGTAGACTGTAAGGGCTGACGTTTATGCTATTATTACATGCATGTGTTTTAATTGACTTTTATTTTAGAAGATCTGTCAACAAGTCTTTTACAAGCCTGTTACTATCACAAACTGTTCTACTACCCTAAACATATGCTGTATATATAAATGTACTAGTAACATACGAATATTCATAATTAAACCGACTATGTTAATCCGGATTAGTACAAAGTATTTTTATTAGTACATCTTGCTTATGGAGACCTTATAAATCTAAATTACAGTATATTTGGTATATTGCATTAAATTGAGTTTATTAGCCTCATACACTCTGACGCACTTGCACTTAGGATATATTTAATTACATGTATACTTTCGATAATTATTTATGTTCTAGTGTAATGTATAATAATTCATAATGTATAATAATTCATGTATGCACCGTTGTAACCAAACAATTTTATTTCTTTGCATAACTTTATTTTGTATAATCATAAACAGTGTATTGTGTAAACACTGTATCATGTATGCTTGCTTTGTCCACTTGGGCTTTTGGCCTTCTGGATGGATTGTTTAATAAACATCTTAAGTCGTCACAATGTTAAATTTCCTAATAAAAATACTTTAAATTAAATATAGGTTACACACTACTTAATATTTGATCTTCCCAAATCGACCCAAATTTACCCAAATCGGCATCAAATATACCCAAATCTTTTTAAAATAATTATTTTACATCATGTTTGTGTAATGCTTCATCTTATCTCGTCACGATGTTTAATTTCCCCCAAAAAATACTTTAAATCAAATATAGGTTACACACCACTTACTATTTGATCTCCCCAAATCTACACAATTCCAAACTAATTCAAGCTACTTTTGTCATAAATTTAGTGAAAAATGTTGAAAAGACCAACAAATGTCTAAAAAAAAATTAAAGACAGCGCTAAATCAAGGTACGTAATAAAACATAGAACAGCCAATCAATAACAGCGTACTGAAAGTTCAGTGTCAGTATCGAAAGCGAACTGTTAAATGTACTGAAATAATCATTTGACCAGTTAAATTTTCAATTATAGAATAACATGAAACTTTTGTATTAATTCATGGACTATATCGTACGAATTTGATGTTAAGCGCGCTACATAATGTCAATGAACGATGGCGCCCACTAAAACACTAAAACAACATGCCTCAGTGATTACGGGAATCAATTGCGTGACAATAAACACATAAATAAAGCACGGAACGCGCATCTTTGTTGTTACAAACTGGGGTTAAGTTTCGATAATCGGTACTATTCGTATGGTATCGTCGCAAACATTTAACTTGAGATCGGGGCGTGGGGTGGCGTTTAGCGTAGACGTGAATGGCGCGTTTATTTAAAACTGGTAAAGGCAATCGATTGAGACTTCAGTGTGATTATTTGATTATTAAATCTTCCCAAATCTACCCAAATCTACCTTAATATTTGAACATTAATTATTTGACATGGTGTGTGATGGGCACTATTGTTTTTGTTAATGCTTCATCTTTACTTGTGACAATATGTAATTTCCCCAAAAAATTACTTTAAATCAATTAAAGGTTACATACCACTTGCTAATTGATTTATTTTCTGGCTTCTCTGTTACCCAATACATTTTGGTCATTAATGTTATCGTTGTAGTTTATGTTATTGTCCTTTAGATAAAACTTGTTTAACACTTGTTTTTTAATTTGTTTGTTGCCGTACTCAACAATTTCAATAATCAACTCGAAATGGTTGGCTATTCAACTACCCAAATCTACCGCAAATCTACCCAAATCTACACAAGTCTTTTAAAAAATCTACACAAGTCTTTTAAAAATAATTATAGTACATAATTGTTGTGTGATGGACACTATTGTTTTTAATGCTTCATATTTACTCGTGACAATATGTAATTTCCTAATAAAAATAATTAAAATCAAATATAGGTTGCACACCACTTACTAATTGATTTCTTTTCTGGCTACTCTGGTATCCAATACATTTTTGGTCATAAATGTTATCGTTGTAGTATATGTTATTCACTGTTGTTCTTTAGATCAAACTGTTTCACATAACTGAACAATTCAATTGAAAATCTTAAGAAACGATATCTGTACAGTTTTATTTATTTTTTAAATCACTTTTCCTGTAAACAAGGATGTGCCAATAAAAGAGGTGCTTCAGTTTTTTTTCAAGATTTTAAAGTTGTCGTCAACACTTATGATATCTTTTATCGAAATATTGAGGTTTATGCTAATACAGGATCTTAATATACACCCAATATTTATCTATGATTATTTTCCCGGTGAACAAGGATTCGTTAAGAGTCGAAGTGGTTCGTGTTTGTTTTTGTTTTTTTTAAGATGTACGTATTTTAAAAGCAAATGACTAATGATTTCCTACCCGGACAGAGTTCAACCTGACCGGCAGACGCTTACTGACCAACTGCGTCAAAACTTCATTTTTTTTGGAAAACAAAAACGCTGGTATACTTTAAATTACATTTCCATGAGGCGTAAACAAAGTTGTTTGCATCCCCTAACCCGACCGAACCTTATTTTTGTGTGCAGTCCCTTAACATGTTTTGGTATTAATGGTTAAGTTTGTGATCATGTTTGCTAAATTTGATCATATTCAGAAAATAAACTATTAATTTTGATTAAGTGTTTGTAACATGCGATCATATTTGCTAAATTAACTTTAAATTAACAACAAATACATATTAGCTACTGTTAAATATAGATTGGGAATGTTTCTGCATGTCTTACATATTCGTATTAAAGTGGGAATCATCAAACACATGTTGAAGAACAAAATTAAGCCGACCTACTTATCGTCATTCTTATTGTGATGTTAGTTGACACAAATGGCATTTTCTATTTTGGCCTGAGCTTGAATCTTTGCACTTGTTCTTTATATGAGATACAGGATATAATATACATTCAGGATATAATACTTTAGCCGATTTTCAGACATGATTACGGATGTTTTGCAAAAGCAAAGACGTCAGCAGATGCGAATAATTGACACGAGCTACTTCATTCGGATAGGCAAAACACTTATTTTGTCGTGTCATAATGTAAGTCGTTAAAGGGGCATACAATAAAGTAAGATAATAACAACAATATTAAAGCATTAACAAACACTCCACAACTTTTAACATATCAGTTATTGTACTAGTACTCTGCGATATCTACTTTCTGTTTAAATATATGAGGTTTTATTTTGTATCCCTCCAATACCTAAGCCTTTATCTTGATGGCAGCGAGAAACTTTAGGCTAAAACAAATTTGGTACTATTTCAAGATAATACGATTACACTTTAATTTAGATTTCGACGTAACTAAGATTGCATAAGTTTGTAAATCGCGGTTTGCCGGTGCAGAACAGTAATTTATTGATTCGGGCTTACTCGCGGGATTTTGTTTTTAATTCAATGGCTATTAAGATCTAATATACTCGCTTTAAACATAAGAGATAGTTTTTACAATGTTGGTGACCCACACTTTTTATGTAAACAGATGGAATGTCACGCTGAATGTATCGTCCTAATAACTCTCCTTAAAGACTAGCAGATGTTAACAAGACTTTTTCTCCTTATAATTATGTTAGTGAGTAGCAATTTATTGTTTTCCTATACAAATTTTTTATCGATCTATGTGAATTTAGTTTGATCAACTTTTTTGTAAAAGCTGAACTGGCTAATCAAGACGACACTTTTCGCGTAAATGGACTTATTTGTTTAAGGGAAGTCTCTCTTAACCGAAAATCAAATTTTAGTTTCGTCTTTACATGCTTATCAAGGACGACTCTCGAGGCCAAGCCTCGAAGGCTTTTTTTAAGCTTAACTCATATTTAGTAAATTTTCCAACAATTTTAATACATAGCAAATTAGAGTTGATCGATCAGCTTGTTTAACAAATTTCAAAGTATGGGTCAGAATCTGGGGCTTAACTGAGTCAATGGCAATTCATCATCATCATCATCATCATCATAATCATCATCATCATCATCATCATCATCATCCCCACCATCATCATCATCATCATCATCGTCGTCGTCACCACCACCATCATCATCATCATCATCATCATCATCGTCACCATCATCATCATTATCAATTGGCTTAAATAAACAATCGGATGTTAACCAGAAATGCCTGTTGAAACTGCTGACCTTGTGCTATTTTCCGAAATTATTGATGATGATTGTCTTAATGTTTCTCGTCATAGGCCTGTATTATTATACTTTAATGTCTACTGGTTCTCGAGTTTGAGCGTACCGGAAGTGTGTCCACAAAAGACATACATTAACTGGAAAAGGGTAACCAGAGAAGATGCCGAGCATTACCAGTCACTACTGTCATCCAGCCGTGTTATACAACGCCTGTGCTCGGACACACTCGACAGGCAGGAAATTGATCGGGCATATATTGACTTAACAAATACTCTTTACTCATATGCAAATGAATCCTTGCCCCAAAAACGTTTCAAGTCATTTCTAAAACCGTTTTGGTGCCCGGCTCTGACTGAAGCGCACAACAATTCTCGGCTTGCTCGAGACCAGTGGTGTCGCGCCGGACGGCCCCGAGACCGGAAATGCTTTGAATACACGAGCTACAAAGCGGCAAAGCGTAATTTTAGACGCCTCCATAGGGTGTGTGCAAACCAATTCATGGCGGACATGGACCAACAAATTGATACAGCGGCTGAGGTGGATCAAACTAAGTTCTGGAAGATGGTCAACTCAAGACGGAAAACGTCGGGGTCAAAAATGAATGAAGGAATAATATTCCACGGAACCGTTGTTCGTGACCGCGATGAGCAACTACAAGGATGGGGAAACTACTTTGAGAATCTGTATAAGCCATCAGCATCACGCGACTTTGACGAACAATTTTTGTTGAAAACGTCTACCGAAGTGGAACGTACCCTTCTCTCCACGACCACAGACCCCAACGCATCTGTGTCCCCTGAAGTGATTGAAAATATCATCAATACACTACCGAGAGGAAAATCATCTGGCGAGGACAATATCGTTTATGAACATTTCATTTTTTCACGGACAGTTGTAGCCCCTGCACTAGCTAACCTCTTCACGTACATGCTAAGACTAGGTTATATCCCGAACTGTATGAAACGTGGTGTGATAATAACTATCCATAAAGGGGGTAGAAAAAGAAAGGATGACCCAAATAATTACCGTGCAATTACTCTTCTCTCGGCGGTTTTAAAATTGTATGAATCAGTTATTTTGTTGCGTTGTAAAGATACTATTTCCGAGACTTTAAGCATGCAACAAGGTGGCTTCCAAGAACAACTCGGCTCTATAATGACGCCATTCGTGCTACGAGAAGGCATTCAGTTTTCACGCGAGCATTCATCCAAGATGTATGTCTGCTTCCTGGACGGGAAGCAGGCATTCGACAATGTGTGGCATGCAGGGCTTCTGTACAAATTGTTGAAATGCAACATTGACCCCACAAGCCTCATTGCGATTAAAGAACTCTATATGAACGCCAAAAGCTATGTTCTTACCCATGGAAGACGTTCCCATGAGTTCCCGGTTTTGCAAGGTACCCGCCAGGGGAGTAAAAGCTCACCGCTCCTGTACCTAGTGTTCATCAATGGGCTTATCAAACAACTGGAGGATAGCGGGCTGGGTATGTGTATCTACAACATGAACATCTATTCGCCGACCGTAGCAGACGATATGGTTTTAATATCGTACTCAAAAACGGGACTTGATAAAATGATGGATATATGCTACAAATACTCGAGAGTATGGCGCTATGAATATAACGCAAGTAAATGTGCCGTCATCGTTTTTAATGAGCGTACAAACACAGGAAACTCCCGCGTGTTTAGACTTGGAAGTGAAATAGTTAAAGAATCCGAAAGTTATTCACATTTGGGGATAACTACCGACGCGTGGCTTTCGTCGCAAATGCTTATAGCAGACGCCTGCAACAAGCTTCGAGGTACATACCTGAGCATATGCAGCAGCGGCTTTAATCCATCATCACTCAGCCCAATCACCTTAAGAACAATTTATCAATCCGTGGTTGTTCCGAAAGCATTATACGGCTGTGAACTGTGGACTGTTATCGGTGCCAGCGATATGTTACGCCTTGAGCGCTCTCATCGATTTTGTATTAAATCTATGCAGCAATTTCATTCCTTAACGAATACGGACTTTGCATTAGCATCAATTAATGTAAACTCGATTGAGAATATCATTGACAGGAAAAAGCTAGTGTTTTTTGGTCAATTATGTCGTTTACCAAACCAATACCTTGCCAAACAAGTGTTCATTAACAGACTTGTACGATACCTGAATAACGACAAACAAACTAAAGGCTTCGTTCCGGAAATCTACAGACTGCTGTATAAATACCAACTGCAATCGTGTTTAGACGGGTATTTACAATCAGGTTTGTTCCCGTCTAAGCAAGCGTGGAAACAGATGCTCCAACGATCGGTATCCGCTCCGGAACATCACAGACAGTTGGAAAGTATCCGGGACGTGTGTCCCACATTGAACCTTGATGATGTTCTACACGTAGATAAGCCCTCGTCCCTCTGGAAAATATCCCGGATTTCGCCTAAGCTATCGCCCTTAATAGCCACCCTGATGGCACAACTGGGAGGATTCCTCTCTAGATCGTACCCAACAGTGTGCTCATTGTGTGGGATACACACGGAAAACAAACTACTTCATTCAGTGTGTTTTTGTTCGAGAAGGGAACTGTTACGTGACTCACTTTGGGATGCTGTCATTTACCAAAAGGGGTCTCAGTGTTTTATTAAATTAATACGAAAGACACCATTAGAACAAATCGTAACGTTGTTTCAAATGACGCTATCAACTACAGATGACAATCGCCTGAATAATCAATTAGCAATCCTATTGCTGAGACTAGTTTGTTAGTTTGTGAGTGTCTAATTATAAAATCGTCTCTCTATTATTGTTGAAATGCATGTACATATATTAATATACACATATTATTATCTATTGTATACATTAATGATGTAAATACTTGTTGTAAATGTGTTAAGCTCTCCATGAATGGAGGAAATAAAGAATCTATCTATCTATCTATCTCCATTTGCTGTTCATTAAAGTGCAGATCACCGGTGTTGAGCTGTATCACACCGGTAGCCAGGTATCTCAGAGTGATCAAGACCTTGTATGTTGTAGCCAGTAGATAGGCTGTGGCTCCTGTCAGAATTGGGTGCTTAGGCAGCATCCAGCTGGGCAAATATATATGCCAATGTGGCATTTTTGACACGATATCTCTTGTACAGAACATCATTCGTCAACTGTGCAATGTCCATTCGCTCACGATACTCGCGAACTGCCATTTTGCTGCAAGCTGTATAACCAAAGTGTTGTAAATATCACAATGTACTGTATGAATTGCTATATGGTACAAAAGTAACTTACCATCAAATATATCCTGCCATTTATGGATTGATTTTCATTATCTTGCAAGGCAAAGTACATACAAATACTGGAACAGAGTTCGTCCCGATATAGTATAGATTAAGCCCAGCAAGATTTGTAACCTTTATTTCGTACAATATGATCTTGGTGACCGGATATTCCGAAACGCCAATGTTGTTTTTTCATCTCCAAATTCAATACAATGGGCGTCTGTTATTTTGTAATGTAGTGAAATAACATTACTACAATGTTACCTATACACATAGGTAGATGAAGATCCCATCGATCATGGTGCCTTCGACAGGATACAAACAGATAATAGTAACAGTAACAATAATACAACACTTGTTCTTTACAGATCTATGTAGGCACACTGGTTCCCAGCGTTCTTTTCGGCTAGGGTACCGATTGTCCGAAACGGTCCCATGACAGTTTGGTCATTTCACCACACTCCTCCCCACTTTATAGTCCTCCATTGATACCTTGGGCTCGATTATACTCAATTTGGGCGGGGAGAGGGCGGTCGGGGACTTAATTGTTCCTTTTCCTCTCCTGGTTCACGTTTGGAGCGTCCTCATCCGCTTCCGTGAACAGCGAAATTAATCCCTTTCCCGACATGAACAGATTGGGTCCACACACAATGGCCATGGCCATAGGGCTCATCTTGTTGACCTGCTAGTTGCATGCGACGATGGTCAGGAAGCGTATCACGTGCTTCAGAAGGTCATAATGTTCATTTGGCGGCTTCTTCAGCAGAGGTTTTAGATAAATCACACAAGATTTGGGGTCCTTCGCGTACCTTTCATGTATGGCAAAGAACTGGGCGGTCATCCTGACAGGCCCTGAAGAACACCTTAAGCATGCCTGCGATGCCATGATGTCGCCAAACTCGTCCAGGCTGGCTTCTCCGCGGGAGTCGAACGGGGCCCTCAGGTTTTCTATCGTGGCATGACTGCTACTCGGCCGGAATATGTCCTCCGGGTGCATTCCCTGAAGTTGGATATGCAAGCAGATCTTCACAATGAACGGCACACGATTTCCTGACTAACGAGTTACGAATGTTCGGGCACCTTGCAGTGCTGGACGGTATTTCCATCTACAATGCCACATGACAATAAGTTCTCAACCGAAACACTCTTTTAGGCACAGACGTTACAGGTACTTCTAGTGTTATCTTAGCAACATGTGCCACGCGAAGATATTTGTGCCGGTTTTGTTGTCCGTAACAAGGATGGGTTGGTCACAATGCGGGGTGGGGATTTTAATTGCTTATCCCAGCAACAGCATTCCCGGATCCCATTCTGAACAGCATGAAGTTCAGGGTCCCGGCGTCCTTCGCGTCTCACATGGCAGCGGTGCCGCTTAGCAATAGCGGCAGAGACACAGGCCGATTTACCAACAGCGGTGCCGCTTAGCAATAGCGACAGAGACACGGGCCGCAAGAATTAATTTAATTTATTTGTGGGACTACGGTAATAAACTTAATGGGTGCGCTCATGAACAAATTTACAGTTTACGGTAATCCAACAAAAACCTTTCCAATATATCGTTGGACAGAATATTCGAGAAAGATACCAAAAATACCAATATTGATATGACTGGTATATTAACAGGCCACACTTCAATCGCAAATCAATGTATCAAATCTTTACTTATAAAATATGTCAGAATTCACCAGTTATTACATACTATTAACAACTAGTGATATTGTTAGTATTTGTCTTCGCTACAGGTTTGGCACTTCCTGTAGGAAAACACTAGAATTTGTAGATGGGAATTGTGTTATTTAACACGAGTCACAGCATCCTATGATAAACAAGGGCAAAATATATTGACTTCAAATTCAGTGAAATAATCAAATGACACTCAATACGAAGAACATTGTACGATTTGAAATGTATAAATACTGAATTAAGTATCAACATCACCAACAATTCTTACCAATAAGAATTAATAATGGTGAAAATGGGAAACTATCACAAATATTATACATTCAGTAGAGAAATACTTTAGTCAAGCGTGAAACTGAATTGATAGCAATGTGGTGATTCCCCTGACTATAGGCAAACCAATCACCATACAAATGTACCGACAGCTAAATATGGATGGCAAATAGGGCAAATATGGGGTAATTATATGTTCAAATATTCAAATGCCTTTTAAACTTGAAACCTGCATTGAATATGAAAAACACAAAAACACAATGTGGCAATATGATTTAATATTTCAAAAACCATAAAAAATGAGTTATAGATAAAAAGTGAAAGTATTCAAACTCTCTTGTAGTTAAATCCTGATTAAATTACGAATCGTATACTCGTAATTGATAAGTTATCTCTTTGATTTTATAACTACTCAAAAGAAATAAACGAGATTCTCTCTCTCTCTCTCACTGAATAAATTGCCATTTTCCACTGCAGAAATTGTGACAAAATCACAATCGAATTGCAGTGAGTAGATACGACACGGCAATGTAAACAAACACTTCTCTTAATTTAGCCGTGTGACGAATATTGGCACTAGCAATCCCGCACATTCAAAATGGAAAACCTAAAAATAGAAAACACAGATAAGGCAGTTACACGGTTCACATGACCGCAATCGTACGCAATCACCAAAACGTCGAAGTCAACAAATTATCTGACAAATACCGACGAAATCGGTTAAATACGATCAATGATACTTAAATTGTTATCAAGAAATACTCATTTAATAAAAATGTATGCAGTTTTTAAGGAAATAGACGATGACAATTATTCTAGAAAATTTTCAAGATGGCGGACTCGAAATTTGCCAAGTCAAAATATCTGACTTTTAAAAATAAAAAATGCGTCAAGTTTGGAGCTCGCAGCGTCATTTGTAGTGAAATAACATTACTACAATGTTACCTATACACATAGGTAGATGAAGATCCCATCGATCATGGTGCCTTCGACAGGATACAAACAGACAAAATAATACCCCCTGTCAATAATACCCGCAAGGGGAGTTAGACAGTTAAGATAGATAGATAGATAGATAGATAGATAGATAGATAGATAGATAGATAGATAGATAGATAGATAGATAGATAGATAGATAGATAGATAGATAGATAGATAGATAGATAGATAGATAGATAGATAGATAGATAGATAGATAGATAGATAGATAGATAGATAAAAGTAACAGTAACACTTGTTCTTCACAGATCTAGGTAGGCACACTGGTTCCCAGCGTTCTTTTCGGCTAGGGTACCGATTGTCCGAAACGGTCCCATGACAGTTTGGTCATTTCACCACAGTAACATAACGTTAAAATGGCAATTGAATTGATAATGGAAAACATAATCAGTTTTAATTACTGGTTACAAAATAACCGATTTGGTTACAAAATGATCGATTAATGCTTACGAAATAACTGAAAATGCGTAGCTACAAGTACGAAACGGCTATGCTACGAAATGACCGTAAACCCAATTCAACATTTCCTGATTTTCCTCGTTACTGACTCAAACAAACAAGTATGATTCCTTCATAAACACAAAAACACTTCACAGCAACTGCTTTTAAATCAGTGTATACATTTGTATACCAAAATAACAGCTTGAAACCAACGTGCGAAAACTTCCTCGATATAAATGTTATCAATTCCTTAATTTTTTTACAAACGGCAGTAAACATTGCAACTTCCTGTCTCGCTAGCAAATATAAACGGGTAGAAACAATTACTATTTAAATCAACTGCACAATCGATATATTTATCGAAAGAAACAAGATACAGCCACCGATTGTGATGATTTTCGAATTTCTCTGCTTGAAAACAGGATTCCGCATTAAAATGGACGCTACGTTAGTTTTTTCCTTAATATTTAAGGGTCCTCCGGAGGTTCCTTAAAAGTTAAGGCAAAATGCCGACTTAAGGCAAAACATAATGGCATTTAGGAAGATCTTAAAAAATAAGGGAAAATAGCGAAAATTAAGGGGAAAATATTTAAACTAAGGCAAAAATCTCCCTTAGGATCTTTGTGGATACGACCACTAGCTTTTGATCGCAGATTTTTGTAAAAACTATACAATAAAGAAAGCAAAAAGTAAAAATTAACAAAACAAAATTAAATGGACCTCTACCTGAGATCACACAATGACGGGCACCTGCATATAATATACATATGTACTACATTATAGACAATCCCAGAAATCGATACCTCCCGGATTACCCGCCCCTGAATACTCGCGCGCGCCTCCAAAACGGTACTGAAGAGAAAAAACAGGGACGTATATGTTTGTAAAGGTCCCTGAACAAAACAAGAATACGAAACGATTTTATCGAATATATTTGGAGATTTAAATAATCTCTGTTATCGATCTAATAATCAAATAATAGTTCGTGTTTTTGTTAACATCAGTTATTACGTAATTAGTAGAAATAAGGTTCATCTGCATTCATTTAAGAGTAATAAAACTCAGCATGAACAGGGACCTATTTGTAAAGGTCCCTGGCAAGGATAAGGTCTTGATTGTCATTTAACATGTTATTTAAAGGCGACACGTGATATGTTATCTTAATTACGGTATCTACACATGTGCAGACATGTGGTGTCACGGGCACACCCATAAACGCTTTTAATACACACTTGGGACATCGCCTCACATTGAGCAGATTCGTTCGCTCTTGTATCGCTAATGTTTTTTTTCAAGACATTAATCTTACTGAAATTAATCATCCGTGATAAACGAAGCAAAATCAATTATTTTTTTCGTGTTTTAATTTGTTAATCGTATATTTAGACTTTATTACGAAAATTTAATAAAGACACAAGTTTAGGATATCTAGAGAACACAATTGGAACTATTCAAGTTTATTTAATGCTACATATTTTTCATGTTGAACATGTTTATCTTGAAATTAGATGTTATTAAACATATAAGAAATAATACAGGCTTAAACAAAGGTAGATATCTACTTTTCAATAAAAAAAATTACCTCGGTCTGAAATCTGTCAAAGTTTCGCCAATTAACATTTTCGGCACTATTTACGCTAAGATCACAACGTTTACTTCAGACTTTAAATATCTCTTTAAACTTTTTAATTTTCATTGAATAATTTTATTCCATAAAGAAATTATTAAATTTTATACAAAGGCATTACTGAAAGGTATGCTTTAAAAAGCGAACTTGGCAATTACGTGTTGTCACTGAATATTGTTGCTGAGACACATATTTTATAAATCTTTCGTGTATATTTCTTATTTAACTTATATTGATTAACGATGTTTAACAAATCGACGCTTGGTTTCATGTTTCAATTGTTTTCAATCCTACTGTGCGAAATAATTTTAAGTACTGTTTATTGGAATAAAGCGGGTGTACACTATGATTACGGGTCACGTGATAGCCAATATGGCGGCGGTCAATTTATCGATTCTGGGAATGTCTATACAGTATACTGTTTCCAAGCAACAACATAGAAAACAAGAAGTAAGAATAGATAAAACGAAATAAAATGGGCCCTACCTGAGATCACACACTTGCACTTGCATAAAATATACTATAATAATATAAATATACAATCTGATGTTGCCCCATGTTATGTTTGATTAGCCTCTGCCCACTGGAGACAAAACACAAGCTTTCTGAGAGGAAAGTTTCATATCTCAGAGCACAAATTAGAGATTCTAAACAAACAATTACATGAAATAATAATGAGCGATTTCAACCTGTGTAGGTTGCACATGACAATTCAAGATTACAGTTAATGCAAATAACAAGGACCAGTTTTCTAAAGAAGTATCCAATAAATTGAACAGTCCTGCTCTGCTCTGACAGGGATGGTACATTTTAATGCAAAAGGCAGTGATAAAAAATAAAAACATTTATCTATGTAGTGTTAATGCCTGAATAGGACAGCAATTTCTGATACCGAAATGACAGTAACAATAAATGAAAACAACCTATCGTTGTATGAATCAAATCTGGATAGTATACCATACAGTATTGCCACACAAAACTATGAGAATGTATAAGGAAGCAACAGCACAATGCATGGCAAGGTTCTATTGTAGTAAGTATTCATGTAAACTTTATCCAGATAATATGCTTATGAAGGTGTTTTAATCTGACTTGACTAAGACAATATATTTTCAAGGATAAACAAAATATACAAAATAACATTTAAAGTGATGTTTTGTGCAAACTTATTCCACAAATGTAAGTGGAACATGGGCTAACTTTCCTAAAACACGACATATATAGACTGGTGCCCCAAATACTGGATTTAAAATATTTTATTAAATATACCCATCCTTAGTTGTTCTTTTTTTCAGAGGGGATGAACCAAGTCTCACAAATCATATCAATTCAACATATGAACAACTGACCATGAAAAATAACTGAATCAATTTCTAGACAAATAGAATTAAAACTTTTGGTAAAAACTAGAAAAAACAAACAAACTAGGAACCAATTAAAATAAAATAAGGAAAAGGTTGGTAAATTAGCAACTGCTAGAGAGCTCTGGCAAGTGTACAACACTCATAAAATTCACATGGGTAGAGCTAAACACATCACAGATGCATGGGTGAAAGGTCTGGGCTGCTGCATTTCCCCCATTGCCTGTCGGGGCACGTCTGCGTCCTTCACAATACTGAAAAAATAATGATATAAGCCTTACTATTTTAATTAATCCTCATGTGACTAGCACATGTCAAATTCCCATTTACCCATATTACAATCACATGCGACATTATTTTATCACCATTGTTTTTAGCTGAAAATAGCACCACTAGTTTTCCGCATCAAGACAATATATAAATATACTGCATTTACTTCTTTTTTCTTTGTGGCATTTGCATATTTTTAAATTAAAACAAAAATAAAATCACACATTTTTAATTTTTATAATCAGATTTAATTAAATTGGAATACTTTGTTTTTCTTTGTCTATGAGTTAATACCAGCAACCTGCCTTTTAAACGTCCGTGCATTCAGAAATGTATGAGCCACAGTGCTTAGTAAATAAATAAACAAGTAATTGTGTTTCTCCTATTGAGTTGTTGTGTTATCTTTATTCAGTATAATAAAATAATTATCACATTCATACAGGTTGATAAAACTGGGTTAGGGTAACATAACCATTCTCGGGTAAACATGTTGTTATCACCCTAGCTGTATGTGGTGTGATACATGTATTTATATATGTTTAAAAATAAAATTTCAATGTAACTTCAAGCATTATAAAGTAATAAAAGATAAGCTTGCATTATATTTTCGAACAGTATAAAGAAATAAATAGTAAGATGCTCATATATATATAAATGGTTGCATAATTTTTTGAATCCCATGTTGCTTCTAGTAAGTTCTACTCACGTGTTTTCATAGTAGCAACAGCATATGTTTCCTATTCAATAATGCAATATAAAAAATGTTGGTTGGGACCAAATATAATTACATTGTTTTCAAGCAGTATGCATTAACAATAATAGCATTTTATCCCAGGCCATGTGTAAAGGCCAATAATAAAATTTACAATATTACTTAACGATGTTTGACAGGTAAAAATTCGTTTGAGATTACCCCTGGTTTACTTCATGTCTGTTTCGGAACTGACACCTGTGGTAGTGAGTCATTTTCGAGACTCTAAATTCACAGTTTGACTGAAAATGTATAAATCTTCATCTTTTCTTATTTCCTGATAAATTCCCTTCAAATCAATACCAAGATCACTTACCATGGACAATCCGTTATAGAAGCAAACGTGTTCTAATTTCCGATGACCGATCGCGCAGACAGGATTTTGCCGCAATTCGAAAATATGTCTGTGAGCGTTTCGACAATTCAGATTGTTTACATTTGTCTATTTTCTTCCAAAGGGACCCGTCACAAAAATAATAAAAAAATAATATATAATACGGGCAAAAGCCCGCGAAGCGGGCGTTGACCGTTCATACATATGGAAATTTAGACCATAAAATTACATAAGAATATATATATATATAGGGATGCGTCTCAAAAAAAATTGCCACGCGACATATATTTTCGCGATGCTATTTATGACCTTGAACAAATCAAAAACCCTTTGACATATGCTAAATCACATGTAAGTACATACCTCAGGAAAAGTTATATCAATGACATCATAATTGTGTAGCGAATCGCACTAAATATTCTCGCATTATTTGTTTTTCTTCGCAACCGTTCCAGAATTAAGTCATTACTCAATTATCTCCCCTGAATACTCTTCAGTGGGTATAAGCCGAAGACTGGTTCACTACATATAGTGACAGTCTTTACCAAACACAATTTACATGAACATAACCCGTCTTAAATATATTGCCGAATCTCAGATTTTTGTCGAATTTATTTGCTTTGATCTTTTCGATATCTTATTGTTATTATTATTCTGACAAATCACAAACGCTTGTTAAAAAATTATTTGTTTTAAACAATAAAGTTGGCATCTCTATTCTTCCAGTATTCTCGCGGTATTCCAATAACGACACCCTACTGTTTATTTGTCAGAATTCGTAACGCATTTTCCATTCGCTCTCAGAAAGAAGTTTTACGTGTGATCATGAGCAATATTCTGGTAAGTTGTCGTAGTTATCCATCAGAAACACATTTATTCACAAAATTTAAAGATATTCCGATCTAACTTTTTTTTAGTCATTTAGCTTTAAATTTTAACGTATTACACCTCGTCTGCTCGCACTTTACCGATATCCCGAAAGTTAAATATCACTACAATAAGTTTAGGCCTAAAACCACAAAATCCGATACCGTTGGATTTTCGTACCACAATCTTACGTAAAAAAATCTTCCAGATTCGAAATCAACAAAAAACAAAACATTTATAAATTGTCTTCATTATTGATCAAATTCTAAGATATTTGTTGGTTTTCCGTTTTTAGAAGCTGTTTTGCCAAGGCAAGAGGCCATTCTATCCAGCAAAACTGAGAGTTTTGGTTTACAGAAATCAACAAAGGAGGGATTCCTGAACTATCAAAATGTCCAAGCTATATACACAGTTATTATCTGTGGTGGTCTTTATTGGTTCTGTTGGTTTACTTGGATGGAACATGTGTGAACTTTTATAGAACTTTGAAAAGTCTATATCTGTCTATCTATAAACAAAAATCAGCTATGGTATAATAAGATCAGATGTGCAAACAATGTCAAAGGGTTGTTAAATTAACAATTTGAAGGCAATTATGCTGAAAAAATATGAAAGTTCCCATGCAAATTTAGTCTGTATATCGACAAGTGTCTGTCAATAAATGTCAAACTAGTAATACAAAACTTACCGCAAGTATGTAAAAGCACTAAGTACCTGTTGTGATCATTTTAAGTAAGATAGTGTAATTCTAAACAGTAGCAAATAACTTTTTGTTTAGTAAATGCATAATGCAATTAATATGATTTCCTATCTATTGTGTAATTAATAAATTGGTTGATACTTGTTAATCCATGATAAATGTTTTATGACTAGTAGAAAACCAGCAATGTAAATTTTGTAAAAGGTAATACAATAACAGCACTTTGTAATTTCATATACGTAAATATTCTTGTACTGTAGGTTGATGACAGTGTTTTAGTATCACTCATTTTGTCACTATTGTTTTATGTGCAAATAAATGATGTGAAGTATTTTGTATCTCCACACAATACCACATACATTTTTACATATGTACTGTGTTATGTGTTATTTGAATGTTTAAATAAAAATATATGGATGATATAACATGATGCATTCTAATATTTGCATTCAAATTGTAACTATAGAGCTAAGTGTATGCAGTTTAGACTGTGATTTAAGAATTGCTACAAATTAGCTAGTTTTTTAGTGGCGACAAAATTTAAACTATTCAACAATAGTTTGCGAAAGAAAATTAGAAACCTGCAAGATACCTGTATTTATTAAATATTTTAATTGCGAAACAAGTATGTTTTTATGCTGTTACACATAATTATACATTGATAATAAATAAGAAGACAATTAGCGGTGTTAACGTTTCCCAACAGTAGAAATCATTCTTCTGATGAAGTCAGTGGTATACAGACAAAAGCTCCAGGCATGGCTTTCAATACGTAGTGTGTGTTATTTGACAGTCTAAAACTTATTGGATTAAAAAAAAATCCTGTCAAATTTGTCAATCAAAATTGATTTGACACATCACATGATTTTGATTAGTGTAAATCATTGAACTGTATGCTAAATGCAACTGCTTTAGCAAGCTGTCAAGTTGAATTGAGACATTTGATGAAACAAACTGTTTCCTGGGTAGGACCAGTACTTAGTGTCTATATGACGTACCATGACGTCGAAAGTCTACAAGACCTACTAAGAAGAACGAAAAATGTACTTCGACGTACAATTTTCACCGACCCTTGAGTGTAAGCCAATCAGAAGACACCTTACATCTGTTGCTTTTAGAGATATTTGACTTTGAACATTATTATTATTATTATTATTTATACCAAATTATGCGACTATTGACCGCTTACTCATAGATATTGTGCGTATTTATTAAACATTATTATTATTATAACTTATACCAAATTATGTCACTATCGACCGCTAACTCATAGATATTGTGCGTATTTATTGACCTGGCGTGCGGAATTAACCTCTGGCTTATGCAAGTTATGTTTATCACAAAATACGACCAACGGGGAGGTTATTATACATTATTTATCCCGTTAATTTTTTGTAACTGTTTGGTTACCGTTGGGAATTTCCTACACAGTAATGCGCTGGACGGTCGTGATACTCTGCCCCGCATGATCAATAAATACTCACAATATGCTGAATAATTTTAATTTTAAAAGGTAACAATTGAATCTTCTTCAAATTTGTATATAAGGTAACAATTGAATCTTCTTCAAATTTGTATATAATCTATTTCAATGCATTAAATACTTGAAACTTCTATGTGTTTTTTTTTTGCCATTCTGATATTTTATTCATTTTGTCCTCAATTAAAAAAGAGATTTTTAACATTTATTATGAATAAATCTGAAAGAAAAGCGGCTCAAGAGACAAGTTTTTTTATTGGCTGTTCAGAAAATGTGTATGTCGAAGTACAAACATGTATGTTGAAGTACAAATTGTACTTTGACGTACAAATATATACTTTGAAGTGTATTTTATATATGTATGTCGACGTACAATTATTGTACTTCGACGTACATTTCTTTTTTGTTACCTTCTTTGTCTTCTTGACTTTCAACCCAAATGGTACGCCATAGTATATTTTTAGGGTTATCTTAAGAATGCACCCACTTAAGGGATCAATACAGAGACCTCCCAGTGACTAAGCCACTTAGCAGACACCCCATCTACTATACCACAGCCACCGAATCAGCTTTGAATTCCTGTGGCTAGAAACAAAACAATATATAAGATGCTAGATCTTTAAGCTAGGAACATGTTACTCGTTTTAAGATTGATTTTGTTGGATGCATTACTTAATTATTGCAACAATTATAATATTTTGAACACAATCATGTCCATATTTTCATTAAAAATACATGGTTATCAAAAAAACTTAAAAAGCTTTTGCCCGTAAATTAGGTAGCACCTATAATCATATTATTTAGACATTATATATAAAAAAAATATGACTGGTACCTTTGTTTTCTTCCGGTTTGTTGCGAAAAAAATCATGGCTGTACAATTTGTTCATTCATAAGTGGTAAGACTTATTTTTCAATGTTAAATGAAATGTAATTTGTTTCGGAACTGGCGACTTTTCGGAACTGACGACCTGATTGTATAAGCTCAATCAGTATATTTATACATATCATTGTTTATGCTGTGTGTATTGTAAACATATACACAATCATGTCTTTACATTTCTTCAATAAAATTACATCAATACACGATTTTCTTCGTTTATTCAAACATTCCTGACAGGCTACCGCTTTGTTTACATATTTCTTACCCACAGTTTTTTCGTACCCAATATTTTTTCGTACCCAATTTATTTTTCGTACCCAATTTTATTTTCGTACCCAATTTATTTTAGCATAATTTTTTCGTACCCAAAATTGTCGCACCCAATTTTTTTTTCGTATACCCACATACACAATTGTGATGATGAAGATAAACTTAAATTGATGTCTTTTATATCCATCCTCTTCAAAAGCATCGTCATACCAGTACTGTCAGTACTTTGTTTCAAGAATTAAAATTACGGCCTTCCCATGTTGACTCTTACTGACAATTTAGTTTAAAAAATTATTATGCAGGTTCCACTATGTGTACTGCACAGAGTTTAGTGTGTGGTGTATTTTTCAGATCTTACATTTTTTTGCAGGCTGTATGTACAGCATCTGACAGACATGCTAATTATTCCAGCTAGCTTGCTTTTAATTATATGACCCTCATTCATCACAAAAGCTTGGACGAGGGGACATTTTTTATCCATTATGACACAGATTTGAATTGGGCAAACATATTATTGGAAAAAGATCAAGTTTGAAAATTAGGCAAACAGGTTGACTGTTTCCAAATTCTCAAATCAGTCTGGTACATATACTCAGCTCAGGGCAGCCCGGTATTTTAACTGCACATATTTTAGTCTCCTAATGAATAATTATATAATGGTCTTAGCAATTTAAGTGATCTCTGGGGTTAAATAGTGATTTCTTGCCTTTTTAAATGTTTCAATATAGTCACATAGGACCAACTGCATCACCCACTGCATGGTTGCCATGTTTTAAACAGACTGGAGCTATATTCTTACTCTACTTAGATATCAACAGAACAAAATAATCTCCTTAAACAACTTCATGATACTTGGCAAAAAAAGGCTTCTGAAGTGTTTTAATGTGATGTGTGCTCATCCGAAACTGTTCATATCTAATTATATAACAACAAAGTACTTGCAAAGCATCCAGCATTTGTTGAGAAAACCTCAACTTTTAATAAAGCTCCAAATCAGATGTACCCGGTAATTGATTGCAAGTCACCACTTTTTCTTGTGCTGCAATATTAATTTCAAACAAAAGACCATTGCTGATGCACTACTGACGCTTTTACCTTTAATTTTGAAACATGTCAATCATGAATTTGTCAACGAAAAAAAAAATCCTGTTTAAATGCCATGAGTGGATTACTGATTTTTAAAGCACATTACGTTACTTGACACTAAGCAATGTTTTATTACGTCATATGCAGTCATGCATAAAACATGTATCTCGTGGAATCTCAGTTGGTATGCAATGAGGCCAACATTTTTTTATTATCTGTTTTACGGGATTTTTTTTTAAACCGAGTCGGGGGTAGAAATAAAAATAAAAATTATACAGAAAATTTTGACCAATTGATCAAAAAATTAAAATAAAATTGAAAAAAAAACAGTATATTATTATTTTTAATTTTTTTTTTAATGAAGAAATTCTTAAACATTCAGGGCAGAACCATATGATAAATGAGTATTGGTTTAAAAGTCAATTCACAAGAATTTTCAATTACGCTAATAACTGGTTAACTTTCCCATACATGTATGTTTTCTGTCTTAAAAGCATATTAAAATAGCATGCATTTTGAGCAAAATTGTGTTGTTTGATATACTTAGTAAATAGAGAATAGTCTGTTCTGCATTATATTTTTTTAAAGGCAGTCAATGCATAAATGGGAAAGTTGTCATTAAACACTTCCATCTTGTATTAAAGGGTCTGTCAACCACGACGACGAAGAAAAGAAAAGTTAAGTTTTCATATTTTCAGTATATTTGGTAATAAATTTTACTGGGTATGTCTACCAGGTAACTAGCAGTTAACTATAAAGAACGCAAGTAGATTAGTCATCATCGTCACGTGGTAAACCCAGAAATGCAAATTGTGCATGCGTAGTGAATTGTATATATCTAATATATAAAATGATCAATCTACTTGCGTTATTTATAGTGTATATAGGTATGTTACATATTTTCGCTATGAACTTTCGATTTCACATCGCGAAATTTCATTACCGAATATACTGAAAATGTGAACTTTTTTCAAGCAATGTAATATACCAGTCGTGATATTTTAATCAACATAAACTAATAATTGTAAGAAAATACGGTATTTTAGAACTTTTCTTTTTTCGTCATTCGTGGTTGACAGTCCCTTTAAAAAATTAGTCAAACAATGTATTGCATTGACCAGTAAAACTAACTGGAAACAAATGGTTTTCTCTTTGAGGCTAGAAATTTGAACTTGAAATATTACTGGCATGCTAATGTAAAGCAATGATTAAAGTTTTATAAAGGATCTAATACGAATTAATCTATTTAAAGAGCAAACTGCCAGTCCTGAATAAATCCTGACAAAGCAAAATTTTCGAGCTATATATTGATATTTATTACATATAAAATATTAAATAAATTAAAGGACAAAGTCAGTTTAAAAAATCAAACCTGTATGCTTATTATAGTTATCAAATTGATAAGCATGTCTTAATGCCATTAAATATCACTAACAGCATTTAATGCACAGCAAGTTAACATACATAATATTGACTACATAGTAACAGAACAGCAACTTGGAAACAACAATTGTTTCACACGACGAGATACCTTTAAATAGATCACTAAGCTTTAATATATACAGTACTACGTACCACATATAGAAATAGATCTTGTCACAAATATGACTTATACTCCCCACAGCGTTTGTTGAGTAATGTTTAAGGGCAAATCACTACCGATCACTGGGATGACAAAAGGGTGTTGCACATTTAATGGGGATGACACATGTGAAGTTTTAATTTAATCACTTAAAATGTGCAAGTAGTTTGCTTCACAAACTTAACACATTAAAATGTGTATGCTGACGAAAGACCTGACCAACAGAGTGACTCCAATATACTCCCTATCAAACTTTTTTGCAGGGGTATAACTTAATATATTTACAGTATCATTGAACTATATATATCAGATTTATATTAACTCAATGTGTAAGTAAACATGAACAGGAAATTATTTTAAGGAGATCAAATTCGGAATAGAAGATTAAACACGTATCTTCTCTGCATATCAATTATCAAATTAATATGTAATTTCACATCTGGGAGAAAAAAAATGATGTTTTGACAAATTATGACAATCAGCATAATGGACAAACTACACCTAACTATTCATATGAACTTTGGAGTCAAATATATTTTACCATATATCACTATGTTGACAAAATATCACTGTGTTAACTGAAACACACATCACATGACAAGACTATTTTTTCTTGATAGATTTTATAACATTTCTTGTCTTCACTGGTTTGGTCAGTTTACATACACTGCATATCGGGCGAGCTATCCCAAACTGTACAAGATACAAGAAACTTTATTTAAAGTCGGTTTTTACAAACAGTTAACATTAGCTATCATATCTATTTTCCGACAAAAACATAAGACTTTTAAAATATATACTCGAGCATACTAATATATATATACACAGACATGCAGAATAAAAACACATGGAAATTCACTGTCAGTTTTGCAGCACTGGATTGAGAGTGATATACATAAGAGTTGATCTGTTAAAAACGTCAATAAGGGAGAAACTATTTTAAGAAACTGAACCGTAACAAACAGGCGAAAACCCTTTATTAAACTATTTCTAAAACACGTATCACTTTATACTAGGGATGCAAGAGGTTAACCGGTTAACCGACCGAAACGACCAGTTAACCGGTTACATTTTCGGGAAAAGGTTAACCTGGAAAAAACATATGATTATGTTTTTTTCAGTGAATATTTCGTACGATTTTACATTTTTCGCGTGACATACTGCCAACTTGCGCGGGCGACTAGTTAAAACAACATGCCGCACCATCGACTGTAATAAATAACGTGTCAACAGTCAAAGTAATCAAGCAATTAATCAATACCTTTGTGATAACAAATAAGGGGTACGTTTTGATAACTGACAGTACTGGTTTTTTGACTCGCTGAAATTTAACTAGCGAACTGAGTGGGAGCTTATAGCGAAGACGTAATTGACACGTTTATTGAACTCGCGATAAAAAACAGTTGAGACATTGGACGGCTTATTTTGATGTTTTGTTAACCAATATCCAACACTGATTGCTCGCGAAAATACCGTGTTTATAAGTAACAATTTTATCACGAATTGAATTCGTAGTTATAATCTTGACGAGTTAATGTCGTTTTTCTTTATCAAAAATTAATATCATTATGATAATTTAAGTCCAATGATTCCACCATTACCGTCCGATGCAAGTTCTATGTAAGAAAGCAAATCATTAACTATTTAAATAATTAAACATCAATTAAAAATGTTAAAAATTAATAAACCCGTGAAATTAAGTATGTGTGTAATTGCGTAAAATGTGCGCGCTATGGTACGTCGACAAACATACGTAACTATCAGTTTTGAAATCATAATACTTAGTTACTTCGCTATTACATAAATGTACTGATTATATTAAATATTTAACTTACATTTCGTTCAAAATGAATTTTATGTGTGTCCTTTATTTTGCGCACATTTTTTTTATTGTATAATGAACATCAAACGATACTACTTCGGCTACAAACGCTAAAATGCAAGCAACAAAAAATGCAATTAGCGAACAAGAATAGATGCGGATTCGTTGAACACACATGACCCACTTTACATCGAATTGAAAGGGAAAAATTTTTCTATATTAAGCCAATTTGAGTTTCAAAAATTATAACAGAATGAACAAAGAAACACACCATTTTTGTGAGCGATACGGCGCGAAGGTAATATAAGCGGCCAACCCAAAAATAAGTTAATAACACGTGAAAATGAACATTGTGTAGTTCTTTAATTTTTTACTCTTATGCATTTACGCAGGAAAACTAAATAAAATATATAGCATATGTTTACAAAATTATGAAAATATCTTTTATAATTCATTTTATTACGAAACTGGATTGTTTTCAACGCAAGCGATTTCAATTTTGAAATTTGTTTCTACAGAGCGGTATGACATATTTTACGTACTCTAAATGATTTTAACTACTTTAGGCGTTTCTATTAACCGGTTAATAACCGGTTACGGAAAAAGGTTAACCGGTTAATCATTTGTGTAACCTCTTGCACCCCTACTTTATGCCAGGTCTGTGGTAACTGACTGACAATGCATTCACGCAGACAAGCAATGTTTACA
The DNA here is from genome assembly GCF_020536995.1 of Dreissena polymorpha. Classification (NCBI taxonomy): domain Eukaryota; kingdom Metazoa; phylum Mollusca; class Bivalvia; order Myida; family Dreissenidae; genus Dreissena; species Dreissena polymorpha. The sequence goes on along the minus strand of NC_068358.1, from coordinate 24,024,630 downwards.
ATGGAAAAAGACATCAAAGCATATGATAAAAGCATGCATGGGCTGCATCATAAAGGAGCAAAGTAAGAATTGACGAAAGCATAAAGAACAAAGGGAGCATTTACAACTGGGACCACGCCAAGTCCTGATCAGTCTCACAAACGCTTTGTAGTTTTCCGCGCAGCGGATAGTGTTTGGTCTCTGACGGTGCCAGACACTCCCAGACAGTCTACGTCGGTGCCAAGAGGTCTCTAGACGGTTTCAGACGGTTTCAGACGGTGCCAGACACTCTCAGACGGTGGACGACGGTGCCAAGAAGTCCCCCAGACAGTCTCTGACGGTGCGAAACACTCCCAGACAGTCTACAACGGTGCCAAGAGGTCTCACAGACAGTCTCTGACGGTGCAAGACACTCCCAGACAGTCTACGACGGTGCCAAGAGGTATCCCAGACAGTCTCTGACGGTGCCAGACACTCCCAGACAGTGTACGACGATGCCAAGAGGTCTCCTAGACGGTTTCAGACGGTGCAAGACACTCCCAGACAGTCTCCGACGGTGCCAAGCGGTCCCCTATACGGTTTCAGACGGTGTCAGAAACTCCCAGACAGTGGACGACGGTGCCAAAAGGTCTCTCAGACAGTCTCCGACGGTGCCAGACACTCCCAGACAGTCTACGACGATGCCAATAGGTCAACCAAACAGTGTCCGACGATGCCAGACCCTCCCAGACAGTGAACGAAGGTACCAAGAGGTTTCCTAGACTGTCTCCGACGGTGCAAGACCCTCCCAGACAGTGTACGACCGTGCCAGACACTCCCAGAATGTGGACGACGGTGCCAATAGGTCTCCCAGACAGTCTCTGACGGTGCCAGACACTCCCAGACAGTCTACGAGGTGCCAAGAGGTCTCCCAGACAGTCTCTAACGGTGCCAGACACTCCCAGACAGTCTACGTTGGTGCCAAGAGGTCTCTAGACGGTTTCAGATGGTGCCAGACACTCCCGGACAGTGGACGACGGTGCCAAGAGGTCTCCCAGACAGTCTCTGACGTTGCTAGACACTCCCAGACAGTCTACGACGGTGCCAAGAGGTCTCCCAGACAGTCTCTGACGTTGCCAGACACTCCCAGACAATGAACGACGGTACCAAGAGGTCTCCTAGACAGTCTCCGACGGTGCAAGTCCCTCCCAGACAGTGTACGACCGTGCCAGACACTCCAAGACAGTGGACGACGGTGCCAAGAGATCTCCCATAGAGTCTCTGACGGTGCCAGACACTCCCATACAGTATACGACTGTGCCAAGAGGTCTCCCAGACAGTCGCTGTCGATGCCAGACACTCCCAGACAGTGAACGACGGTACCAAGAGGTCTCCTGGACAGTCTCCGACGGTGCAAGTCCCTCCCAGACAGTGTTCAACCGTGCCAGACACTCCAAGACAGTGGACGACGGTGCCAAGAGATCTCCCAGAGAGTCTCTGACGGTGCCAGACACTCCCAGACAGTCTACGACGGTGCCAAAAGGTCTCCCAGACAGTCTCTGACGGTGCCAGACACCCCCCCAGACAGTCTACGTCGGTGCCAAGAGGTCTCTATACAGTTTTTGACTGTGCCAGACACTCTCAGACAGTGAACGACGGCGCCAAGAGGTCCCCCACACAGTCTTTGACGGTGCCAGACACTCCCAGACAGTGTACGACGGTGCCAAGAGGTCTCCCAGACAGTCGCTCATGGTGCCAGACACTCCCAGACAGTCTACGACGGTGCCGAGAGGTCTCCTAGACAGTCTCTGACGGTGCCAGACACTCCCAGACAGTCTTCGTCGGTGCCAAGAGGTCTCAAGACGGTTTCAGACTGTGCCAGACACTCCCAGACAGTATACGACGGTGCCAAGAAGTCTCATAGACAGTCTCTGACGGTGTCAGACACTCCCAGACAGTGTGCGACGATGTCAAGAGGTCTCCTAGACGGTTTCAGACGGTGCCAGACACTCCCAGACAGTGGACGACGGTGCCGAGAGGTCCCCCAGACAGTCTCTGACGGTGCCAGACACTCCCAGACAGTCTCCGACGGTTCCAAGAGTTCTCACAGACAGTCTCTGACGGTGCCAGACACTCCCAGACAGTCTACGTCGGTGCCAAGAGGTTTCTAGACGGTTTCAGACTGTGCCAGACACTCCCAGACAGGGGACAACGGTGGCAGGAGGTCCCCCACACAGTATCTGACGGTGCCAGACACTCCCAGACAGTCTACGACGGTGCCAAGAGGTCTCCCAGACAGTCTCTGACGGAACCAGACATTCTCAGACAGTCTACAGCGGGCCAAGAGATCTCTTAGACAGTCTCTGACGGTGCCAGACACTCCCAGACAGTGGACGACGGTGCCAAGAGGTCCCTCAGACAGTCTCGGACGGTGCCAGACACTCCCATACAGTCTACGACGATGCCAATAGGTCAACCAGACAGTGTCCGACGATGCCAGACACTCCCAGACAGTGAACGACGGTACCAAGAGGTCTCCTAGACAGTCTCCGACGGTGCAAGACCCTCCCAGACAGTGTACGACCGTTCCAGACACTCCCAGACAGTGGACGACGGTACCAAGAGGTCTCCTAGACAGTCTCCGACGGTGCAAGACCCTCCCAGACAGTGTACGACCGTTCCAGACACTCCCAGACAGTGGACGACGGTGGCAAGAGGTATCCCAACAGAAAGTCTCTTACGGTGCCAGACACTCCCAGACAGTCTACGACGGTGCCAAGAGGTCTCTCAGACAGTCTCTGACAGTCTCACAGCACCCCAGTCTCATTACTATCAAGTCCTCCTACAGGTTGTTTTTAAGAACCGCGTATAGAAGGCCGCAGGCCTGACCCTTATCTTGCCAGTGGTATGGACCCTTTGGTATGGACCTTTAACCCCGCTCACTATCCAGCGTTTAAACTTCCGGGTTTACATTTAAACCGACTATTAATAGCTTATTAATATCTTAGTTAGAAGGTGATTTTTCAAGCGGTTCCGTAGTGTAGTGGTTACACGCTCGCTTCACATGTGAGAGGCCCAAGGTTCGAGCCCCAGTAGAATCAAATTATTTTATTTGTGTTCTATATTAACTTTTTGTTTTGATGTAGACATTTTAGTTAAAATAAATATGTTGTTTTATTGTAACCATTTTTTTTGTTTTTATTATGCCCATGAAATATATGTGTGAGAGGGTGGGGGGGGGGGGGGGGTTCGTTAACACATTAAAGCTTTAACAGTGTTTTCATATCAATGAGTACTCAACCCCTATCGCAAATGAGCAACGTAAGAATAAGTTCAGAATCATCTCCCCTTGAAGTTGAGAAAAAATGAAATTACGCTTACAAGATGTAGCAGATTTTTTTAAAACCTACACAGCTCTGTTCCATTAATGAAAAAACTGCACACGGATGCCAGTAAAAAAAGGAAACCAATGTAAATAAAATGAACTATGAAATATTTGGGGGTTACAATACAAAATCATAGATAATGGTTATTTGGGGGTTATAACACAACATCATAGATAATGGTTATTTGGGGGTTATAACACACAATCATAGATAATGGTCATACCAGTATCTTTTTCTATTTTGTTTAAAATAATCGGCCCATATATTACTAATTACAGTAGAAAAAAAATCGTTCCATGTAACTTAATTGAGTGCCTTTTACACTGAAATTCCCGACGCCCTTTGATGCTTTGCATCAATACTTATTTTGTAGGATTAATAAAATATGAACTAAATACTTTGATCAGCAATGAAGCCAATTAAACAGCAGTAGCAACTTAATATACATAAAGTACGCCAGCATTCAGGTGCCTCCAAAACTAATTATTGAGTTACATAACTAATACCCCATTAAAAATAAAGTGTGAATATTTTACACGCTGCTTGCTCTGGCATATCTGTTTCATACACATGCTAATGCCGCTGCGTACGGGTCCTAATTGTTCGGCCCGCCTTTAACGGACTATCCACACAGGAAAATACTTCTGCACACGATGACTGTAATATCAGATGGCTGGGATAAACAGCCGATCTATGATACATGCACTGTATGTTCAGCAAAGTGTCTTGATTGAGACGGAATGTGACGAGGGACCTTCAAAGGCGACGGTGTTTAAGCTGATATACTTGGCGATCTGATGTGCGAAATACAATTTGACTGACATTTAAACTGTTCCGTTGAGTTTGTGTTGGTTTGAACACAAAGACATATATGCCTGATCACTGTAATCGTTTGTGAATATTTGGCATAAACCATTTGTAAGCTCATAGTTTATGCCCTAGTCCTGGAAATGTGCGCGTATAGTGTCTACTCTTTGAGAATACATTATTTAATTAGATAATATAATACAATTAGTTAAAGTGATTTAGCACTAAGATTCTAATATGATATTCAATAATAATAGTGTTAAATGTTCAACTATAATTGCCTAAAAACATATAACACATCTAACACAAGAAGATGTATGTCGTTCATAATAACATTTACTTAAAAAGTTACATATAGGGTATATACACAAAAACGTGTATACATTTAATAAGAATACAATTCTCAAGAGGGCCATGACTGCCCTTAAGAGCTCAACTGAGTTAACGGACACTTATATCTTAAGACATGACCAAGTGATCTAGTTTGTAACCGTGCTTGACCCAGAGTCAAACATGGCCTCCATATTGTCAAGTTAATATTCTAAACACGTTTCATTAATACTGAGTTATTACTTTGGCCCTAAAGTGTGGCCACTTTTTGAAGAGTTGGCATGGTGACCTAGTTTGCAGATGCATCTGACCAAGATTCAAACTTGGCAAAGATATTGTCAAGATAACAATCTGACCAAGTTTTATCAAGCTTGAGTCATTAATGTTGCCCTTAGAGTTGTATTAAGTTTTTTTTAAAGATTTGACCTGGTGACCTAGTTTTCAATGCAAGTGCCCAAGATTCGGATTAATTCTATGTTTTTGCCAAAATGGACATTCTTACCAAGTTTCATTAAGATTAAATCATAAATGTGGCTTCTAGAGTATTGACAAGGTTTGTCTAACGTTCAACTTGGTAAATATATTGTTTGGACTCACATGACCCAGATTCGAAGAAGCCTAGAAAAGTATATATTTATATATATAGTTCGTAAACAAATGCCATACATCATAATGTGTCCACAGCTGGATACAAAGGGAAGTAACTTACATCATAATGTGTCCACAGCTGGAGACCATGGGAGATGACTTACATTATAATGTGTTCACAGTTTTTGTCCAGGTGAGGCCACTTACATCATAATGTGTCCACAGCTGGGGACAAGGGGAGGCAACTTACGTCATAATGTATTCACAGTTGGAGACCATTGAAGGCAACTTATATCATAATGTATCCACAGCTGTAGACCAATTGAGGGAACTAACATCATAATATGTCTACAGCTGGAGACCAGGGGAGGCAACTTACATCATAATGTGTCCACGGCTGGAGACATGGAGAGGCGACTTACATCATAATGTGTCAACAGCTGAATACAAGGGGAGGGAACTTACATCATAATGCGTCCACAGCTGTAGACCAGGGGAGGGATCTTTTATCATAATGTGTCCACGGTTGAAGAGCATAAGAGGGAACTTACATCATAATGTGTCCACAGCTGGAGACCAGGGGATACAACTAACATCATAATGTGTCCACACCTGTAGACCAGGGGATACAACTAACATCATAATGTGTCCACACCTGTAGACCAGGGGATACAAATCACATCATAATGTGTCCACAACTGATGACCAGGGAATACAACTAACATTATAATGTGTCCACAACTGTAGACCAGGGGAAGCAACTTAAATCATAATGTGTCCACAGCTGGAGACCAGGGGAGGTAACTTACATCATTATGTGTCCACAGCTGGAGACTAAAGGAGGCAACTGACAATATGTTTAACATTTCTCTAAATCATGGGGAATTTTAAAAGTGTGCTGATCACTTCAAAATATAAATTCCTCTGTCAACATTATTTTAATAAATTTGTTGTTTGCATATGTAATCATGATAACAGCACTCTACAAACAACAAAGTATTAATAAACGAATATCAGAGCAGAATAATTAACTACGATATGATTATGGCCCAAAATCAAAATGATGTCAGTATCCCCTTTTAAAGATATTTCTTTTCCACTGAATTTATTACATTGCACCAGATGTAAAACATTAGTGACGTCAAAGTTTTGTATTTAAGAGACTGGTCCTAAATGAATAAATATTTATTGCCTTTTTTAATGTCTGCCCATATCAAGTCAGCTTTGATCTTTCGAGGTTGACCGCAATTTTCCGTCAGTGCATTGCTTATTACGCAGACTTAAAATAATGTTTTATAACATTTAACAACGCACTTAAAACCGGAAAACACAGGAAAACATCCACTATGATTCTGTTATCGCTAGACCTTGAGGTTGTTAATAAGTTTCAGTGAGCTTTGTATATAAATGCCTTTTTATATATTCCCAAAGAGGCATTTATATAGCAGCGAAGCTCGAAACAACTATCAATAATTCTGTTTCAAATCAATAATCTAGTGAGTTGTTATAAAATATCAAATTTGTTGGCTTGATAGAAGGAATTATAGAATTTGGATCCCTAAGTTGTAGAGTGAACAATCGGTCCTTACAGTAAGTTTTGTCCATCTTTACAAAGGCAATTATTTTCAATAGTAATGTTTTTATTTGATTACTACTTTGCGTAATTAGAAACGCGAAAAACAAAGGTTAACTTAAAATATCTGATCGTCCATTTAACTATGTTTACCTTACACCATCAGGAGTTGTTTTTAGGCATACATCGTCTAGGGACGCAGATTAAAATCTCGTACAAACCGAATGACTTCGTTATATTTTACATGGTGTACGAATCCGAATAATCCATGGACAAATAATTGGCGGATAACCTGACCACACGTTTAATAACATCGTCCTTTGTTGGATAGAAGCTACTGCAAAATAATCAGACAAAACATGAAACTTTCGAGATACATACTGGATAAGGCGACTCAACACTTTTTAGCCCCATGGGATAAATAAAAACGACACATAAATATATGAAATGACTAATTGCCAAAATACTAGTATTAGTTGATCTTAATATCGATATAATACAAATCCCTGGCGCACGTCTATATAACAAACATTTTTAAGCAGCAAAATTAATCAATAATTACAAAACACAACGCATACATATCAAATAAGACTAATGCCATACAATCACTGCAATTTTTACTATTTAATTGTTTGATCTATATAATAAACCTAACGGGTGCCAGTCTATAACACACATTTTAAATCAGCTGAAATAAAGTAACACAAAGAAATACAGCGACACATAAATATAAACCATGACCGAGTTCCACAAGTTCAATACAATTGTTAACACGGTATCGTTTTATGGATTGCTCGTTTTAAGCACACAGTTTTAATCAGCGGAACGTAGTGTCCTGTGACTGCAGGTTTTAACAAGACAATGGTCCAATTGTGCATTTGCACTGATGAATCTTGAATTTATATCTGTATATACCCCTGAAGAAGACGTTAAGACGAAAGCCCTATGGTGCAAGGTATTTACTTATTACACTGTATGATTTTTTTCTTTTATATATGGGCCGTTCTCTGTGAAAAAGAGGTGAAATGCATGTGCGTAAAGTGTCTTCTCAGATTAGCCTGTTTAGTTGCACATGCTAATTAGGGACAAACTTTTCCGCTTTTATGATATTTTCCGTTTCAAGAAAGTCTCATCTTAGCAAAAATCTAGTTTAGGCGAAAAAAGTAGTCCCAGATTAGCCTGTGCAGTCCGCAGCGGACACTTTAAGCACATGCATTAAACCCCCTTCTCACAGAGCACGGCCCACATGTTTGTATATATAGAGATGAAGCTTTATGGACTATACGGCAATCATGATTAGATTAACGATGCGTTTTAATATGCATCATTCACTTTTACATCCATGCTCCTGCGTATTGATCAAAGCTGAAATGTGTCCGCTGAACATATACAGACGGTCCCAAATGTCGCATGTTAAATTATGCAGACTTCCGATGTGACTTGCCATCATGCGAGTGTGTTCGTCTATCGAAGTGTCAATTTCACACAAGAAAACATGCAATACCAGTACAAATTACATCCCGCTTTAATTGCGATAATACAATTTGAAAATTGATATTTTAATATAATAAGTTATCAGATTTTGAAATAAGATTAATTTTAACGCATCTCTTCTTCAAATAAAACTTCGCCATGACGTAGTGGATATGGTGTCCGTGTATCGACTGAGTGGTCACGGGTTGGATTCAAATGTGGGGCGTTCGTTTAATATCTAAAAAGACACCAAGTACTGATTCTACCCAGGAAACGAACTCGAGAGCGTTTCAATAAGCTTACGGGTTTCGATACAATCGAGCTTAAATAGAAAGGTTTATACTTAATATCAGTACCATAGAAATCGCTCCAAGCGATTGCAGAAAATAAACTGTTCAATTAATCGAGCTGTTTAACATGTATACTAGTGTTCTAATAAAATGAAATATGTTGAAATCGTTAATATATTCAATTAATTTTAAGTTGTTCACGGTTTGAAAACACGGCTCTTGTTGGAATATACAGGGGAAACATTCAGATGCATTATTCATCGAACCCATCTACACTCGTTCAAATAAATGTCAGAATCATCTGTTGGCTGTCATTAGAGAGTACCAAGCGTGTTAGAAATTGTAAATGTTGTATTAGCTTGGCTTTAGATGTTAGAAACGGCAATGACTTTTAAGTGCAAAATGCATTATGGAATGGTTTTGTTATAAAATACTGATTGCGTGACAGTAATAACGGTTATTTATTTTAATCCGTGTTTTTATCAAAGCGTTGAATCACTGCAGTGGTTCGCTGTTTAGAAATACATGGCCTTATTAAATGTTTAGTGCTGTAAATCATAAAGGTCATTCCATATAAGTCCCCAAAAAGTTATAGTTGTTTCGCCATAAATAACAAGCGAGCTACCGATTGTGTTTTTTTATCATGTGGAATATGGGTCAGACGAGCTAAAAACTGCACACATTAACAACGTTCATTGCCACGTATTCATTCATTATGTTTATCAATATTCATTCCGTTTAATTTTCTGAAGTTTGAATTGACTTAATATAAAGATGTTGTTTTCCTCGTTCAGGTTGAACGAAATGAAAATGAAATATTTTAAATTATAAGTTTTTAAATTTATTGGAATGTTAAGACGTATGTTGATATGAAGAACTGCAAATTACTAATGCATTCTTATCGTACCGCACCGCACAACTTTAAAATAATTTAACACATACTACATGTAATGATGCTATTTTTAATTAAATAAATAACTGTTTGATTGTTAGTTCTTTACTAAAGTGGTTTGAAAACTTGCTTAACATTTCTTAATTCAAACTTGCCTCAGACGGTGGATGTGGGGTCGTTGATTACGTAAACTTAAACCAATAATATTAAATTCTGAGAGATAATTTGACGTTCCCTGTTTAATATTTTAACAACGACTGATAATCTTCATTCTCATGTTATTGTCAAATACTTTATTCTCGAGAGCAATCATTCTTAGATACTGTTTAAAAACTCTTAAAAATACACGGACCAAAGTTTCAAGTGATTGATTGTAATCACGAGTTTAATAAACGCGTCATTAACGTCTACGCTTAGAGCCTCAATTCCCCGCTGTTCGAACATAAGGTAATAATAATAACAAAGGTACTGTTTTATTGATAGGTTATTAATTCCCGGCGTTCGTTTGGCATGTTGTTCTTAGTAGGCGCTAGAATAGATTTGCAGGATGTCGAGCTCGCAAAAAAACGTACATTTTCTTCCAGGAAAAAAACATTAATTAAAAAAAGCTTCAGGTTGAACATTAACAAAAATATAACAGGTTAACTGATCGTTCCAGAAGATTAACCGGTTATGATACGTGCAGTGGGTGTGGTAATGTGATAATAGTATTGTATTGACGGTAACAATCAATTAATGCGTCTTATAACATGACATTGACTATAAATATTGTACAAAATGTGTGTTATCAAACTCACTGGCATTTTATAAGGGAATATCCCTCAATATTCACTTTTAACGTTGTAAAATGAAGAAAAACGTGTGATTTATTTTTCATTTTATTGCCCATAAATTTCATTCTGACAAACTTTTCAAAATATAGTTGTCGATTTTTGCAAGCACTGCGTAAATTTACGCACTTTAATCTTCATAATTTTACATTCAAATTGAAGAAATGTGCAAAAGCTGTCACAAGCACTGCGTAAATTTACGAACTAAGTTATATAAAAAAAAGTCATGCGGTAGTTTGAATTTCACAAATACAATATTATTTTTTATAAGTATCTTTCAGCATACGCCAAGCCTTGCGTAAATTTACGCACTTAAATGAACATCAAAATTATTTTATAAACAATTTAAAATAATTTACAAAAATTGTTCCAAGCACTGCGTAAATTTACGAACAAATTTATGGCAAAAAATAGCAATATTGTACATTGAAATTCCAATATACAACACTTTTAACTAAAATATATGATCTTTCTGCATAAGTCAAGCTCTTTGTAAATTTACGCACTTAAATCGAAATAAAAACCCTGGCAATTTCTCCATCATCAGTGCGTAATTTCACGAACTAATTCATGGCAAAAGCAGTGCGTAATTGTACGAACATATTTATTGTAAAGAGGTCAGTTATATTGTACGTATAATTTCAGAAATGCAACAGATTTCGACAAGCTTTCTATATTGTCCCAAGCACTGCGTAAATTTACGAACAAATTCATGGTAAAACAAAACAGTAGAGTTATACTTTGCATTTTACTAATACAACATTTTTCTAACTATCTTTCTACATAAGCCAAGCTCTGCATAAATTTACGCACTTAAATCAATATAAAACCCTGGTAATTTTGCAGACTATTTGAAGTTGTAAACAAAAATAGTCTCAAGCACTGCGTAAATTTACAAACTAATTTATGGCAAAAGATAGCAATATTATAGTTAGAAATTCAAATATACAACACTTTTGACTAAAATATATGTCAGACCTTTCTGCATAAGCCATGCTCTTCGTAAATTTACGCACTGAAATCAAAATAAAAACCCTGGCAATTTCTCCAGTGGAAGTGCGTAAATTTACGAACTAATTTATGGCAAAAGCAGTTCGTAATTTTACGAACTTATTTATTGTAAAGAGGTCAGTAATATTGTACTTTTAATTTCACAAATACAACAGATTTCTGACTAGCTTTCTGCATAAGCCATGCTCTGCATAAATTTATGCACTTAAATCAATATAAACCCTGGCAATTTTACTGACTATTTGAAGCTGTCAACAATTGTCATTTAACGGAGGTAGATATTTTGTGTACTGTGAACTTTGTGTATGTTATTCATTGTTTTTTAGCTCATCTATTTTTGGAAAAAAATGAGCTATTGTCATCACCTGAGCGACTTCGTCCGTTTAAGGAACCGTATGTGTTTAGGTCCACTTTTCTCATAAAGTATCACAGCTATTGCATTCAAACATGGCACACTTACTAACTATCATGGGGGACTGGGCAGGCAAAGTTAGATAACTCTGGCAGGCATTAGACAGAATAAGTGCCCTTTTTATACTTAGAAAACTGAAAATTTGGTTAAGTTTTGTGTTAAGGTCCACTTTATTCTTAAAGTATCAAAGCTATTTCTTTCATACTTACAATACTTACTAACTATCATAATGGGACTGTGCAGGCAAAGTAATGTAACTTTGACTGGCATTTTGACAGAATTATGGCCCCTTACTACTAAGACAATTAAAAATGTGGTTAAGTTTTGTGTTTAGGTCCACTTTATTCCTAAACTATCATAGCTATTGCTTTCAGACTTAGAACACTTGCTAACTATCATAAGGGGACTGTGGAGACAAAGTTATGTAACTCTGACTGGCATTTTGACAGAATTATGGCCCCTTTTTTACTTAGAAAATTGAAAATTTGGTTAAGTATTGTGTTTTGGTCCACTTTATTCCTAAAGTATCATAGCTATTGCTTTCATTCTTGCAATACTTACTAACTATTATAATGGGTCTGTGCAGGCAAAGTAATGCAACTCTGACTAGCATTTTGACAGAATTATGGCCCCTTTTTTACTTAGAAAATTGAAAATTTGGTTAAGTTTTGTGTTTTGGTCCACTTGACTCCGAAAGTACCATAGCTACTTCATACTTGGAACAGTCGTTTACTATCATAAGCGGACTGCACAGGACAAGTTGCATAACTCTGGTTGGCATTTAGATGGAATTATGGCCCTTTTAATGCTCCTGGTTTGGTGGCATATAGGAGTTGAACTGTCCGTCAGTCCGTCCGTCCCATTGTCTGTCCATCTTTTCAAAAACTTTAACATTGCCCATAACTTTTGCATTATTGAAGATAGCAATATAATATTTGGCATGCATGTGTATCTCTTGGAGCTGCACATTTTGAGTGGTAAAAAGTCAAGGTCACCCTTCAAGGTCAAAGGTAAATAAAAAACATCAAAGTGAAGTAACAAGCTTTAAAGAGAGACAATTTCTATTTATCATTTGGCAGGTACGGATCATTTTCACAAGGGAAGTAATGTTTTATTAAAGGGATATAAAAATTATTTTTTTTAATCAAAGTCGCGCAGTAGGGGGCATTGTGTTTCTGACAAACACATCTCTTGTTTGACCTAGTAACTTTTAATATTTTGTTAAATTTTGTGTTTAGATCCACTTACCTTCTGAATTATAAAGGCTATTGCTTTCAAACTTTAAAAACTGTCATACTATTATGCGGGTACTGTACCTGGCAAGTTAAATTTGACCTTGACCTTTGAATGACATTGACTCTCAAGGTCAAAGTATTAAATATTGCTAAAATTGCCATAACGTCCTTATTTATGATCAGATCTGATTCATACTTTGACTAAACAACACTTACCTGACATACCACAATAGAGACCACCCAAACCACCCCCCACCCCAGAATCCCCCCCCAATTTGTGTTTTCCATTTTTTTCTTATTTTTGAAAGATCATCAAATAAATGACCCCACCCCACACTAAACCCCCCTCTCACCCCCGACCCCCCAAAAAAAAAATAAAAAATAAAAACATAAACAACAAAACACAAATATTTATTTTTATTATTTTATTTTTGAAAGACTGTCCAACCATCCCACCCAATAATCCCCCCTCATTTGTTTTTCTTTTTTGAAAGATTATGTTATAAATGACCATACCCCCACACTGTACACCCCTCTCCACCCCACTCCTCCCCCATTTTTGATTGAAGTATTGAGATAGGCCACTTCACCTTTTAAAAGCGGTGCTCTTGTTATAAATAGTGGTTTAATATTTCAATCTGCGATTTTTACCAGCTTGATCTCTTTTGTCCTATTATATTTTGTATTTAATTGATTTTAGTTTAATCTAAACATCTTTAAATAAGAAATAATAGATATGATTGAATATTTGTATGACTGCTAAGAAATGTGCAATGATTGGTAAAAAGTTTGTAATTTAGTTTTAAACATTCTGGGTGTTGATTCTGTGTATGTAATGTGATGGAAAATTTGTAATGATTTACTCTATCAAGTTCAGCCCACATGATAGTGTGTGTATTATTTGTGTACATTATACAATATGGGCAATATGGACAATATCTGTAAATAAACGCAAGGCTTGGTTTATATAGAAAGCTAGTCAGAAATCTGTTGTATTTCTGAAATTAAAAGTACAATAAAACAGACCTCTTTACAATAAATATGTTCGTAAAATTACACACTGCTTTTGCCATGAATTAGTTCGTAAAATTACACACTGCTAGTGGAGAAATCGACAGGATTTTTATTTGGATTTAAGTGCGTAAATTTACGAAGAGCTTGACTTATGCAGAAAGATCATATATTTTAGTTAAAAGTGTTGTATATTTGAATTCAAAGTATAATATTGCTGGGTGCTATCTTTTGTCATAAATTAGTTCGTATATTTACGCAATGCCACTTGAGAAATTTCCAGGGTTTTTATTTGGATTTAAGTGGGTAAATTTACGAAGAGCTTGACTTATGCAGAAAGATCATATATTTTAGTTAAAAGTGTTGTATATTTGAATTTCAAAGTATAATATTGCTATCTTTTGCCATAAATTAGTTCGTAAATTTACGCAATGCCACTTGAGAAATTTCCAGGGTTTTTATTTGGATTTAAGTTGGTAAATTTACTAAGAGCTTGACTTATGCAGAAAGATCATATATTTTAGTTAGAAGTGTTGTATATTTGAATTTCAAAGTATAATATTGCTATCTTTTGCCATAAATTAGTTCGTAAATTTACGCAGTGCTTGGGACAATTTTTGTATATTATTTTGAATTGTGTGTAAAATTATTTTGTATTTTGATGTTCATTTAAGTGCGTAAATTTACGCAAGGCTTTGCCTATGCTGAAAGATACTTAGAAAAAATAATATTGTATTTGTGAAATTCAAACTACCGCATGACTTTTTTTAATAAATTAGATCGTAAATTTACGCAGTGCTTGGGACAGCTTTTGCACAGTTCTGCGATTTCTATGTACAGTTATGGAGATTAAAGTGCGTAAATTTACGCAGTACTTGCTAACATCGACAACTGTATTTTGAAAAGTTTGTCAGAATGAAATTTATGGGCAATAAAATGAGAAATAAATCACATGTTTTTCTTCATTTTACAACGTTAAAAGGGAATATTGAGGGATAATCCTTATAAAATGCCAGTGAGTTATTTATGAAATAATATTTAAAACACTCTATATATATGAATCTTATTACACTGAACTTGTACACAATGAATAATGGGATAATCATATGTAAAATGCTATATGAGTGCTATATTTAAAAATTATGTCCAGTATAATAAAAATTGGAATTTCCTCGACGGCTCATTCTAGTTTAAATATTTGCACCGGTTCGTAGCCTAGTTGTAAACAATGAACAATAAATATAATTTCTCTATCACGCCATAAATTATGGGAATGCTGTGTCATTTCAGTGTTATCAGGCCGGACATGTATCAGCGCAAAGGGATTCGTTGGTGAGTGTTGATGCTATCCCACCACACACTGACCTAGATCGTGTCAGTTATAAGAAAGTCAAGCACAATCGATTTTGCACAGCGCACACGAGTCTCTGGTCGAGGCTTGGGGTCTAGCGAGATGAAAAGGTTTAATACTTGTAAAATGCGGCTCGAAACCGCCCCTCTACATTGAAAATTGGTTGCAGTGTAGCAGAGGTTGGGCAGCCTTGAGGGGCTCCCGAAACCTGGGACAGACAGGGCTAAAATACCCGCGCCACCGGGTAAGAGTGTGCTTCCCATCCTCAGGCGAATGATGGCTCTGTCAAGCGCAATTCTTTCGAAGTTTTTTGTCAGGCGGTCTGATGTTGTTCATGGATCAAACGTATTTTGACGGGCTCAGACAGTGTCGGTCCGGAGATTCTTCTCCCGTAGCACATGTTCCCAGGCAAAAGAGTAGGTATCGGTAGGTGACAGGATCTACCCAATATTGATTACCCTCCTATTGAGACACCCTCTTTGACTTGCCCGTACATTCCAACTAATGTCAACATGTTTCGGGTACCTTACTAATAAGGCCGTTAAAGATTTTAATGCTAAGCACTGTTAATAAAGTTTCAAAATATTGGATAAAATATCAGGCTTAGATATGCTTGTTCTGTTCTAAATAAAGATTTTAAAGATAATAGGAAGACTGATTAGATAGCAGTTTTAGTAGGTTTACTGGCTCATAGACAGCACAAATCGAACTTAATACTGAAGGTTCTACAGTGGAAATATATTGTTGCTGATTGGATGTGATTTTAAACTGTTTTGAAAAGGAAAGACAAACGGTCGCTTATTTTGTCAGTAATGAGATCGTCAGCTCGCAGAGATATATGTGTTCGTAAAGTTGACGTGTTGCTTGCTGATGTTTTAATGTAATGTATGGCTCACCTTCTGGCGAGGTACGATTGTGCCATTAACG
Source organism: Dreissena polymorpha (assembly GCF_020536995.1). Taxonomy (NCBI): domain Eukaryota; kingdom Metazoa; phylum Mollusca; class Bivalvia; order Myida; family Dreissenidae; genus Dreissena; species Dreissena polymorpha. The sequence continues at coordinate 24,008,556 of NC_068358.1, read as the reverse complement.
GTGGGACAGCCCGTTAGTTTTTTTTAGTGTCGACTAGTTTCGTTCAGTTAGGAGGCAAACTAACCAAGAATTCCTCCTCTATCTCGCTAAATCCTGAGATTGGTATATTTTCCAGTAAACTGGAATTCAGCGACACCGGATAGTTATACACTTTTATGTTGAACCGTGTATTGTGTGTATGTTGTCCGAACCGCAGCCCAACATGAGGCCAGCTAAATGCAGTGTTTTTACCTACACTTAATAAAGCACTAAGGGAATTGTGATGAGGGTAAGGTGGTGGGAATTTTGCACCTCCTTCGCCTCTTTTACAAATGGGGATTGGTAAGTGCTTCTCACTTTAACGTTTTTGGATTTCCCGGGCATAGTTGACACACACACACGCACGCACGCACGCACGCACGCACGCACACACACACACACACACACACACACACACACACACACACACACACACACACACACACACACATATATATATATGTGAGTGAATACGTGTTCGTATATTGTCTATCCGATTCTTGCTATGCTTTGATGTAATACTTTGTGAATACGACGCTCTTATCTGGAGAATATAGCTGACATTAAGTAGTATATCGTTTGAGTACACAAATGGGAGATGTAATATTCGTTCTATAAAGAACGTCTAGCATTGTAGTAGATGGTTTAAACTCATTAAATATAGCACCTCACTGTACCTGCGAGTAATCCAATTTAGTTTTATACATTTCAATAAAAATGCTAAGTAAGTTGTTTTTAGTTATTAATGGACGATATGGATTGACAGCCAAAAGGTAAATACCGGATACCAAACAGGGTACGAAAGGTGCTAGTTTAATGGTTTAAAAACATATAAAAGAATCGATGCACGAGCGAAGGACTACATGAACGAAGGTTAATGGAGTCCTTGTAGTGTCACCGACAGTACATCTTGTTTATATTCGCTTTATAAATCTTTGTTAACATTACACTCTGTACACATTTTGCTGACGGACGCTCAAACAGTCAATCTCAGTCAGAACTGTAATCTTTACAATATCCACTGCGAGTCACCTTGTCAAATCTTGATGAAAAATTGGTCAGAATATTTATCCTGGCAATATCTAGGCAAATTTTGAACCTGGATCACTTGCGTCAAGAAAACCATTTCATCAGATCAAGTCCAAATAAACAAAAAAATATCGCCGGAAGTAACCATGACCATGAGCGTGAACTACCTTAGGGAGACGACCGGAAGGAGCTAACTGTGCTATCATGGAATGTGCAGGGTCTTATTTCAAAATTAGAGGACAGTGATTTTTTAAACTTTATTAATTCGTATGACATTTTAATATTTACAGAAACTTGGAATGCCAAATCTACTAATATTCATATTGACAATTTTGAGTGTTTCTCTTGCCCTCGTCCAAAATGCAACAGAAACGCGAAAAGACACAGCGGAGGTGTAATTGTTTACTATAAAACTGTATATCGTGATAAAATTGAACTTATTACTTTAAATGACAAAGGGATTATTTGGTGTAAATTATCTAAATATTTTTTTGGCTTTGATAACGATATATATATTTGTTGTTGCTATATACCACCAGCTGATTCTCTTGTGTACAGTAATGTAAATTCTATACTACAAGATTTTGATTTCTTTGACCAGTTATCAGACGATTTAAAAATGTATTCTCAACTTGGCGATGTTATTTTAACGTTGACTCCCTAGCCATCACACAAGCAGCGTGGACATTTTGTACGATAACATTATTATTTAGCAATCGGAATATTACATAACACTACATTACATATTTTGTAGCACATACAGGTCGATAGACAATGGCATCAATGTGATAAAGCTTATTGCAAAAAATTACCCGAACCATGGTTACCCATTTTCCCTTCTAATTACTTGTTCTTCTTTATATACGTTTTAATTAAATAGATCACGAGACATTAAAATGGACACTCATGCAATTACTATCAAAAATGATTTTTAATTAACAACAATAATGCGGTCAATCAGTTCCTTTAAAGAAAGTAGGTACGCTTTGATAGTTGGAAAAATGTTGTGTTGTAAACAAAGAATTTTAATGATATCTAAATAAACGAAATAAAGTAATTTCATCTGTGCAACGTCAACAATAAAGTAAGTTGTTATTATTATAACTTTTGTTTGTTGTCGTTTGTGCTGTTTTGTCCGTGTATTTGTCGAAGATGTTGTTATGTTGTAATCGGTATTTTAGCCGTTAATTGACTAAATGTGCTGACCGTGTTTCTTTTTAATAATTAGTCTAGCTGTTGTTGCTATAATAATAATAATAATAATAATAATAAAAGCTTTATTTACAGAAAGTTATACATTAAGACAATGACACATTATACATATTATGCAGATGAATCAATACTTTTTTACAATGTGGCCTTCTTAAAAAAAACATACACACATAGGTAACAAGTAAAACATTCAAACAATATTTTCTTACACCTATACATAACATACATTTTGTCTTTTAGACAGACACACATGAAATAACATTGATTAGAAAATAACATGACATATCATTGATTATAAAATAAATGTGCTTTATATTGCCTTTTAAAAGCAGAGATAGAGCATGACATTCTTATTCCAATTGGTATACTGTTCCAGATATTCATGCTATGGTATGAAAAAGCTCGTTTCTTAAAATCTGTATTTGCTTTGGTATTAACAATATCGTTATGGGTGGCAGATCTTAAGTTATAGTTGAGATTTTGAGAAAAAGTTATAATATAATTTAAATTTTCTGGAGTCTGATTGTTGACACATTTATATATTAAGATTGCCGTGTGGTATTTACATCTTTTATTAAACGAAAGCCAATTAAGTTGTAAAAACAAATCTTTGGATGGTGTTCTTTTTGGCTTTTGTAGAATGACTTTCGCTGCGCGTTTTTGTAAAACATTCACTTTAGTTAAATTGGTTTTATTAGCGTTGCCCCAGATCGTACAACAATAATCGAAATTGGTTAGAATATATGAATTATGAAATAATTTCTTCATATCAAAAGTGAGATAATTTGATATCTTTTTTAGCAGAGATATTTTGCTGCTTATTTTAGAGCATGTTTTATCAATGTGTACTTTCCATTGCAGATGTTTGTCGATATAAAGCCCTAAAATATTATGGCAAGTGACATTCTCAATAGCATTATTACCTATTTTCAGATTAAGGTCGATACTCTTAATTTTTTTTTGAGCCAATAAGCATGCATTTTGATTTATTGGGGTTTATCATCATGTTATTGAGGGTGCACCATTTTTGTATGGAATAAATATCATTTTGTAAGTTAGTCTGAATTTCGGAAGGATTGGCCCCTGTAGCATATAGTGTCGAGTCATCAGCGTACAAGTCTATGTCTGATTGGTTTAGTAATAACCCTATATCATTTATATAAATTAGAAACAAAAGAGGGCCCAAAATAGAACCTTGAGGGACACCACTCTTAATAGTTAGAGGGGTAGAAAAACTAGTCCCTAGTTTAACGCATTTTTGTCTTTGACTAAGATAAGACCGAAAAAGGGACAAGGTACCATCTGAAAAGTGATGAAGTTTTAGTTTGTACAACAGAATTCCATGATCTACTAAATCAAAAGCTTTTTTCATGTCAATAAAAACAGAACCAATACAATTACCATTATCTATATCTTTTAGCCACTCATCAATGAGTCGAATCAGTGCTGTTTGGCAAGAATGATTTACTCTAAACCCTGACTGATGTTTATTTAACACATTTGTTACACGAAAGAATTCTTTTAATTCATTTGAAAGATGTCTTTTGAATATCTTGGATATAGTTGGCAAAATTGAAATCGGACGATAGTTATTACAGTCCTCTCTGTCTGAGCCTTTATATATTGGTAGAACATACGCTTCTGTTAACGAAAATTCCTGTACGAATACTATTATTTATTATCGAGGTTATTGGTAAAACAATATGCTCACCACAGTATTTTATAATATTTGCACCGATCCCGTCGATTCCCGTAGCCTTGTTAACATTTAAATTGCCAATTAGTTGACTCACTTCGAGAGGGGTAATGTAATTCATAGAAAGTTCATGCTGTTTTAAGGATTTGTCGAGATATAGCTTTAAATAAGAAACGTTTTCTTCGTGGAATTTCAGCTTATCAACAATGTTTGATATGTTTGTAAAATGCTCATTTAAGGCAATTAGGATCCTACTTTTGCCCTCAACATACACACCGTTCACTAAAATTTTATTTGGCAAATTCACTCCGGAGTTTTGATCATTGTCATTATTAGATATAATTTTCAAATTTTTCCAAATATGTGCCGTACTAGTACCATTTTTAACAGCATTGTTGTAATATTCTTTCTTGCTTTGCGAATTAATGCCGTAGTTTTATTTCGTAACAGTTTATAATTGCCCCAGTCTTTAATTTTGCGGAAATGATCTTTATCGCGCATACTTTTAATAACTTCTTGGTTTATCCATTATGGCATATGTGTACTTTTTATTCTCTTTTGCTTGTAAGGGGCGTGCTTTTTTAAAACGCTAATCACAATTCCATATAAAGATTGAAGGGACATATTTTGATCGTGAACAGTTTCAATTAAATTTAGTTGCGAAATCGATAGATCAACTCGGAAATCAGATATTACAAACTTTTTAAAGTATCTATATACTTTTTTGCTGTTTAGTTTATTAAAATAATTGAAGTAGTAATAACATGATGTAATGGTATTTTAAGAGTTTGGTTTGGTTTTTGGATAGTACGTTGTTGTAATACTAATACTAATACTTCTTTAATATGCGCTAACGCGCTTCTAAAATGGGGCATCATATCATGTCGTTATATTGTGCATTTTGTTAGATCCGTGTAGTTGGCCATGAGATTTGTCATCAACGTTCAGCTCTGAATTTTATTATTGCATAGATAGACCTTAGATTGAAAGTCGGATATGCATTTGCATACCATGGCAAAAGTGGACAAGCTGAGCGCACATGTGCTAAATCACCTCTGTAGTCCAGTAATACAGAGCTGGCTCCGTATTCAGGTCGGAATATAGCTCCGCATTGAATTCCTTTGACAGACAACTCATTTAACGTCTTCCACTTGCAATAATTAGAACTACATGTAGCAAAACTAAACATAAACCCAATTACAGAACGGGCTTCGTATTTAAGTCTGAATTTAGTTGCGCTTTAAAAGCCTATGGTAGAAACCTTCTTTCTTCTCATATTAAAATTATTTAGAAAAGTAACAGGGCATTTTACCTCAACTCAGAGCTGAAAGACTGATGTGAGCTCTGCATTTAAATACTATTAGGCTAGACCCATTGTACTTTTCTCGCTCGGCTCGATACATTAACACAAGAAAAGCAAACTTACATCGAAACTAAAATAAACCTAGTTTCATATACAACACCCAATTCAGCTTTGCATTAAAATCCTGTTGTAGTCGCCAAACAAACGCCAACCGCTCGATATATATTAAGGACAATTTTAATCCACACATCGAATAAGTCCCGTATTCAGCTCCGAATTCAAATCTACATTGAAACACTGTAATGTACATTTAAGTCTCCCGACAACAGCCTGCCATATTTAAAATGATATTAAACAAAACATGACACAAACTCGAATATAGACTGCTCTAGATTCTGCTCTGAACTCAGCTAACTAAGACGCTCAAGTAACTCAATATTCGAATACAGACCCACCTCCTTATTCAGCTCTATATTCAGTTCTGGATTGAAACATATCTAAGTCATTCCTGCGCAATCCGCTTCCAATAATGGTACCACTAAACAAATATAACTCATAACTAATTACATACCTCTCTCGGTATAAATCTCTAAATTCATCTCAACGGTATAATCCTACAAAGACACCACATGTGGCTCGAATCATGAACGACAGAAAATCAAACGTACCTAATAGTAGAATACAGGCCAATTTCTGTATTCTACTTTGAACTCGGAAGTGCATTTAAACGCTATCATAGACATAGAGAATACTAGGTTAGCGTTGAATAGAAAGAAGTTTATGTTGCGAGGCTTAGAACACCGGGAGCGCGAGCCTTGTCGAGCGCTTTCGGTGTTCTAGCCAAGCAACATAAACTTCTCTCTATTTTACGCTAATCATAGTATTCTATTTATCCCATTGATTTTTTCAACGTGACATTAAACATAAATAGATCTAATAACCGTAACAATAATTTTAATTCAGTCTTAAAAGCGCTTAAAATCTAACGAATGTAACCATGCGTAGTGATATAGAATGTATTTGTTCTGGTACGCAAAATAGTCTTAAAATATTTCACACAAAAACTATTAAACGACAAAAAATATCACCATATGCCTCGATTCAATTATACGCAGCATGCAAATTGTAACACATTACGACCCTGAAAAGAAGATTTAACTTTAATATAATTCATTTTATTTTCGAAAGAAAATGATCAAAATCCAATATGGCGGCGATTGCTCCTGACAAAATGATGTCGATGTCAACATACATGAACATGTAGATTTACACACAGAGTCGTCCTAAACATAAATTATCAAAAAACTATACTCGCCTAACTTGTTCATGGACGCTGCAGATTTTGATGGCGTCTAGATCTAGCCTAAACATCCTGTAGTTTGTGACCCAAACACAAGATAATTCGTAATAATTGTATTAAGCTTTGAAACACTTGTTGCAAACGGGTTATTCTTACTGAATAGACTTTCTTTGATAAAATAACAAAGACAAAGTTTATTCATCAAAAAAATACCCTTACGTTTACTTACATCCAATAGCAAAACAATTCGAATAGACTTCTGAACACCAAAATACACACCCATCAGTATGTTCTACACAAACAATTTTACATCCAAATAGGCACGCACATTCTGAAAATCAATAACACGAATAAGCTAGATCTACATGTAGATCTCAGTCCTTCATCTCACCGGTTCCATCTGAGGTAAGTAGTCCATAGAATATGCACTTTGTCATAATTACATCCAGGATACATTAACACGAAAAAATGCGCGTCTTCAATGTTTTATTCCCAGACATCACATACTAGTTTCGTGTACACCAAAAGATGACATCACATATTTCTTTGAAAACGACGCAATAAGTATGTCATTTGATGACGCAATCAATCAGCTGATTCATTATACGGATTGCGAAAAATTATGTCCCTTGACTAGATCTAAAGGTTGAAGGTCGTATAATTTTAAAGCTAAAGTTTTCTCGACTCTAGAGATATCTTATGAAAAATTATGCACGTGACAGATATATTCAACAAGGTGGGATACAGGTTAGTTTATTCCACGGGGTGTTATACCGTCAATGTCGGTATAAAAATGGTATAAACCTCATTTATCCTTGTCCAATATTGAGAAACAATACTAACTCAAAGACAGATACACATTTAGTTTCGTATTCAGCTCCAAACAAGCTTTGCACTGAAAACATATGCTGGAAACAACATTTTTCGACCATTGCTTAAATTCATATTGGAACCAAAAGGCCCCAAAAAGCCTCAAACAATTTACCTAGCTAGGTATTCACCTCTGAGTTAACCCTTTCATGCAAAGCTGTCAAATACACCTTAATCCCGTTACTCATCAATGGGGAGGGACGTCCACTCTTTCACATTTTGCATCCAGCTTCAATTATGACAGCCTCGCCTCAAAGGCGACCTCCCTCTAACGTGCCCTGGAGCACAGTCCTGAAAAAGTCAGTCTTGCCTTATGACGTGTCAAAACTAAGCAAGCTTTTGTCACTTGTGGTCGCCAGGAGGAGCTATTGTGGGCCAGCAAGTGTTGGAGTCATGTTCAAATATAAATGCACATGACCAAATCTCTATATACATGTATTGTCATGTATTCAAAATGAATTTACCTAAATGTTTATTTATTTAAATATCCATGTTATTGAATATAGCATCAAACACGTGTTTTGTAAGTATAGATTAGTTGGGCTTCGAATAATGTCTATAATATCAGCATAATGTATTAACATTTTACAGAATTTGACCAAGTAATTACCAGTTTGTTTTTAACTAACCTGTTTTTATGCTTGTTGATGAGAATTTACAAATCAAATTGTTAACGTATATACCCAAGTTCTGTATAACTTTAAACATAAGTTAAGACCGTATTTCATACAATTGTTGTTTGCACGTTATGTTGGTATCCATGGTAACCTGCAGTATGCCAACTGTCAAACCTCACAGGTTGAAAAAACACTGCTTGGACAATAACGCAATGCACATCACAGTAGATTATTCGAAATTGTCAGTAAATATTAATTAAGATAAATTCAAATTAGTATGTTGTGTTTTTTTTTTCGAAAATCTTTCCGGTTAGAGGAACTAAATCACGACATTCAGATCGCTTGTCACCATAAAATTTAATCTACTGCGCTAACATGGCATATGTCGCATTTGTTTTCATACTCACGATGTGGCCTTTTTAATTAAAGGACATATCGAAGGCGTTTCCCCCTTAGTACAAACATCCATTATAGCTATAGAAATATCCCACTTTTCAAAATTATCTTTATCCGGTAGCAATGGATACAGGCGATATTATTACAGCGATATTTGAACAGTAAAAATATCGTGCGTCGCCGCGACTTTTGCGCAAAATGTCGAGTATCGCTTCGTGTGTCTAGTGTCGCGGTCTGAAATAAGACCGCGATACACGAGATTCGGATAATATGGGCGATATTTGAATGATAAAATATCGTGTGTCGCCGCGACTGTCGCGCAAAATATCGTGCATCGCTTCGTGTTTCGTGCGTCGCCCTTTGAACGCGAGACACGACACACGATGTGATACACGATATTTTTCGCGACAGTCACGGCGACGCACGATATTTTGCGCGACAGTCGCGGTGACGCACGATATTTTGCGCGACAGTCGCGGCGACACACGATATATTTAACACTCTGAGCGATATATCGTGTTAAATATATCGTGTTAAATATATCGTGCGTCGCCGCGACTGTCGCGCAAAATAGCATGCGTCGCCGCGACTGTTGCGCAAAAATATCGTGTTTCGCGTTGTGGGTCTAGTGTCGCTTTTGATGAAAGAAGTGCGAGATTAAAGATGACACTATCCGGATTCCGTATGTATTAAATCTTCGATATTGGCTGCGTTCTACTTATGGTCGGACGCCATGTTTGATTGCTTTGAAGTGTACTGCGTATCGGTGTATTCACGATTAACTAACTAGATTACTAAAATAAAACTTCAGATCTTTCACAGATTTTCATGCTAGTTATAAAATAATGCACGTCAACCGTTCATTTCACGAGTTTATATAATATTTACGGACATTTATATAAAAAAAATCTGTAAAATAAAACATATTAAATAACATTACGAAGAACAAAAATATCAACAACAGCTTAAAATAACTTTGAACTTGCTAGTTATTTCTTAGGTATATATTTTTAACACTGCGACATTGCTTGATGATTCATAGAGGGGGCGAAGGAAAAAACTTACTCTTCGTAATCACTTCACGTTTGTGCAATATTTTAGATGTGTTCAATGGTTAGAATTGCTACACTGTCCTTATTTGAATTATTCCAGTTGATATGTAGACGTTTTTGTTATTCGACGTTTGCACACGCAACGAAGGTCTTTTAATATCATTCCGTCATGTCCATTGTTGCTATCTGTTTTATTTTACTGCTTGTTGTTTCAATCAGATGTACATGCAACTGGAGATAGCATCCGGCGTAGTTCTTCTGATTGCTGAGTTTGCAGGTCTTCTCGGAGTAACGGATTCTGTTTTAATGAGACATGATGTTGCCTTGGATTGACAGAGGATGGTTTCCTTTCTTTTTTGCTCATAATCTGTTGATGTTTTGTTTACTGTCTCAAACGTTTCCGTTGGCCGATAGTTTCAGGTCTTTTTGTCTGTTGGTGGTAAATGGTTGAAGATGGTAGATACCGATTTTTGTAAGAAGAAGAGAAAAGGTTGCCTGATGATATGGATGAAAAAACAGATGCGGAAAAATACGAACATCGTAACGTACAACTCCACTAGAATGGGCTTAAAAATCAACAGAGGGAAGAGCAAGGTGCTTAAGACCGGCACATCCAAAGAAACACCCATCAGTCAAAGTCGAGGCGCTGGAAAAGCGGGACAGCTTTAACTATCTCGGCAGCAGCATCCTCGACAACCAATAAAGAACGGATGCAGACGTCAAAACCCGCATTTAAAAGCGGGAGAAGCCTTCCGTCAGCGAAAGAACATCTGGGGATTCAGCGAGTTAGGTATCACCAACAAGATCGAGCTCCTCATTACCATGAAGCCAATACTACTCTATGGAGCAAAGAGAAACACCATCACCACTATGCAGAAAATTCAAGTACGTGTATTCATTAAAACCTGAGACAGGAAGATCCTCATGAACAGCTGGCCAGACAATATCACCAACGACAAAAGTTGTATCGATTCACCTGTTGACCTGGGTGCTCCCTCGTGTATGCCTGACACTGGCTGTAGATGGCGTTCTCGAAGGGGCCAAAACATCTTTCATCCAGAGGATGAATGTCAAGTGTGTGAAGGGCGTACAATAAAAATAATATCATTTTGTTTTAACCATCATGGTGAGATTTAAGTGCGGTTAATTGCCAATCACAGAGGACCATCACAGGTTTCGGACCGTACATGGAACTTTCTTCTTAAAATGATGTTGCAGGTAGAAGGAACGTCAACCCTAAACCAGACAGATTCTATTAATGTTCCAGCTTACCCCGTTTAGGAACCACCCTTTTGGTCGTCTCTTCTACGTTGACCTTTGAAAATGTAGAATGGGGCGAATCTCACTCCTGCATCACTGTCACCAGTAAGGATGGTTAAATAATTTCATCTGACTTATGTTATCGATTTGACTGACTGCCTTTTCACGTAAAACAGGGTTGTGCTCCATCATCAAGCCAGTTTCATCAATATTCAATATATTATGAGGATCGCCACCGATACAGTTGGCCTCGAGGACTTTCTTCAACTGGAAATAAGAGTCAACCACTTCAGCTTATCTTTATGTTGCCCTTACCATGGATAGTTTCTAGCTTGGCCAGGACGATACTTGAATTGCGATTTTTAAACCAAGTGTTCAATGAAAGGGGAGATAAAGGGCTAGTTAACTTTGTTTTGCAAGGCTTGCCTTATATCAACGTCATTGGCTAGTGTCAGGAACTCACGCCTCGAATAGCCGTACACTATCTTACTAATGTAATCAATGTATCCAACAAGTTGGGCCTCCTTCTCTTTATTTAGCCACATACAGATAATCAGGTCCAACTCGATACAATTCCAGCGTCTTGTCTCTCAAGGTAGTTTGTTGTATACTATAAACCTTGCAGCTGTATCTATCGACTGACATCATATTATCTCCGAAAGTAAGCCTTTCCCTGTACAATCATACTTCTTCTCTTCAACTTAAATAGGGTGATGTAATGCAACTAAAGTAAAATATATTGTAACCAGAAACAACGAAGTAAAGCATCCAAGGAAAATGCGACATTTTGTTTCAATTTACTAGTATGAAGTTTTAGCGAGTAAATGAAGTAGCATATCCATATAAATAAAAATACAGCGCTGTCTAGCCTTGTGGAGTCATTATACTATGGTATGTTTCCATTATGTAAAATAGTAATAAAAATACTGAAATACTCACTCCATCAATCCAAAAAAAATAAAAAATTCAGCTGTGTAAGGTTTTGTGGATGAATTCGTTTTTTGTTATAAAACAGATGCTACTTTCCCGTAGACAGGTCATTTGTTTAATATCTTTGTATTTACTACATTCGGAAAGTATTTGTAGACAATTAGAACCGGGCCTAAAAAGTTTCATGGGCGATAATTCGGATTCCATCAATACGTCTACCCGCCGAAACACAGTTCTCGGAGTATAAATATTACTTATAATGTACTCTTAATATGGTATTTGACTTAAAAAGCACCCATGATTTGTGCAAATGTGTAGTTTTCACTGTCACTAATTGCGTTTCTTTTAAAAGGCAGAGTATACATGTGTTGGACCAGTTCATTTTTTGTTTGGCTTATGGTGCGATTTTTGTCTTTCAAGGTTTATTTCTTTATTTCCAGCAAAATTTTCCGCATAACGACACTTGATACCAGAATCAATATGAAAGCAAATTCTTAAAAATATATTTTTAAAAAATACATTATTGAGAATACATATGCAATAAAAGCGTCATTTAAGAGACTTGATCAAATGATTAAACTTGTTTCTAATTTCTATGCAAATAGCCGTTTTAGCTTTATTATTATTTATTATAGGCTAATTATAAACAGTCGGTAATGAAGCAACCTCGATAGGCGACTGAATTCTAATGTGTTGTGAACAGTTAATTATTAATGTTGTATAGAAATATTGTTAGAATGGAACAATGTTTGAAAATGGTTCGTTGAACTCCATAATCATAAAATGAGCATGTGATATTAATGCCAGCTTTACTGTCTATTTAAGGTAGCACTTTTCATTAAAAACACGTTAACCGCCAATCATTAGTATGCTAATTTGAAAATGAATAATTTTCAGAAACTTTCCATTACAACATTTCCAAATACTCCCGAGATATCAGATATCTGATTTCATGCAGTAATCGATAGATTACTGCGTTTTGATATTCGCTCCACTGGGGACTATCAAACTCGTCTATTGATTGTTTTATGAACCTTCGACGTAATAATGAATAATTCAAAATTCATGTAATTTGTTTGTCGTTGTTTTGCCGGAATATACTCCCATGTTGCAATTTGAACATCGAGAAAAAGACCTGCCTGCTATTTGATACACAGTTAATTCACAGTGGTATGAACCTTTTATCATTAAAATTGAGCTAATATGTACTTAAATTTTGCTCATTATGATTACCTTTACTATTTTTGAATAATATGCTATAACGCATTCAAATATTATACAACATCCATTTGTCAAACTTCAAAATTCGAAAGGGAGCTTGTTGCCTAAGAAAACTAAATTCATAAAGTTTTAACAGGCATACACCAATAAAACAATAGTGTTGAAAAGCATCGAGAATATCATAATTGGCAATAAATGACAGCGAACAATTATTATCGTAATTGTGTAGAAAACACACACCATATATATATATATGAATGAAGCCGATTTTAGTGATTTACTAACACATTTAATTTCAAATCCATGATTACTTACAAATATACATGCCTATTGATACAAAGATTGCCAATCTAACGGTATACCGATTCCTCCTATACATTTTCCAGATTTATTTCCTTCATCTGGTTGTTAAAACACATGTGTGGTGTGTGATAAGATTAACGCAAATAAGATTAATTATGCTAAAAATGTGACTTTTGAAAATTGAGAATCATTAATATTAGGTGAACATCTAGGTGTCCGAAAAATTACATAAAATAAATGTTTTGGCTAAAACGAGGATGTTCGAAAAAATTAGATACTCCGAAAATAGAGTAATATTCGTCTTAAATGATTAGCCAAAACAATATTAACACGCTATTTGTAAACCAGAGATAGCAAGGTTGCTTGTACACATATTTTATGAGGTAGGGTCAATTTAAGAAGATAAAAACATTAATTTGTTCAAAAGGTCACTTATAACACTGCCTCGCCAAAACAATTACTCTGCTTGCATTTGCGGTAAATTTGGTACGTTACGCTGTCGTATAATCGTTTCAAGCCATTCAACGGAGTCAACTATCCCGAAACGTTATGGCAGAAAAAGGCAACCATACATACAACCAATCAAAACCGCTCTTATTATACCTACGTATTCTAATTATCAGTTTGTTAGATAGAACACGTCTCACTGGAATGTCTACGAAGTAAGAAGTTGCACGATTGATTATGCAACAAACATGGATATTAAATTTCTTTTGAAATGTCTGATTGTTGACTGCATTATTATTATTATTTTTGTGGGTCACTTGACCACAGGTCTACAAGGCTCATGTTCCCAATGGACAAGGTTCGAAAGTAGGAAGGACTTGTCTTGTCATGTAGTGTTAACAATTTTTAGAACTACAGATATGACAACTTGCATGAGGGATTGCACGGACGATTGTCATGGATTGTTATACAGTGAACTTGAAAGAAATTGCACTTTATGCGCATCGGTAAAATTTGAAACTGGAAACCCTGAGAAAAAGGCGATGGCGTTTGAAAAGGTACCTTACGAAGTTTAATTACTGCGTATTTCTATTCCTTATAGTATTGGTAGATATTTATTTATAAAACTGTTCCAGCCGCAAGTCGTATGATATTGTTTACAGAGACGTTTAAATTTAATAAATATTTTGTGTACCAACGAAAATAAATTTGATTAAAAAAACTTTGTCAAAACGGAAAAAAACGAAGATACATGTGGACATGGTTCTCCACTTGCATTTTTATTCTTATTATTTCACGTGATATTATGCACAATTCTGTCGATTTTTTATAAGTTACTTCAGAAGTTGCATATGAACGAATTGTGCTTTTATTCATCGTTGGGCCAACAAAGTTCTCTGCGATTGACTTTCTTATTCGAACGCACTGGCATATTAACGATAAAGTTAAAATATATCTGAACATGCACATGTGGTGTACACAAAAAATAGTCATAAGCTACACAATAAGTAATAAAGGGATGATTTTAAATGAACTTGTACATAATCGATAGTGCTACGTCCGCTAGTTGATATAAGCGTTTATCGAGGTATCGAGACATTCGGAAAAAAATCCACAAATTTTCTTCCGACTTATAAGATATCTTCTTTCAGGAGGTGTTATTTTGCTTAAGACCATGATTTCCAGGAACCAAGTTTTTTATATGCACTTTTACGTTTGTAATTTTGTTGTTTTTGGAGTCGGAAATGTTGAAAATGTTTTCGTACTTCTCAGAAAGAAAGCACTGACTTGTTTCGATTTCCTTGCGCTTCTTTTCATGACAGCTCAATCGCCAAGTCATTGTTATTGATTTAACGGTTATTGTGTCCAATTTACGCTGATTTTGTCAATATTGTCCAATTTGGTCAGCAATTTTCTCAAACCAATCCGACTTTCTCGTAGGATTAAATAGCTTATGTTTGTGAAAATAAAGAATCCGCCACACTATCTAAAACATCAGCATAAGTATACATGGCGAGATTGGCCGGCTGATTGCTATCATTATTTAGACTAAGAACAAAATTCTTTTTAACTTCCGTAAATCGGTTAACTGGCAATTAAACCAGATCAAAACTGATGTAAATACAATCAATTTCATTTATATTAGATTTCCTATTACTTTTAGTAAGTAAAAGTTTATTGGATTTCCGGAGTAACATTACACAAACGCGATTTGTGGTCAGAGGCGTGATCGTTTCACGCATTAAAAGGACCAGTATTTATATTATGTTGACAATACAGTTCGCACTCCATCTTTGAAGAACTGTTAGGCGACAAAAATGTGTGAATGTATAGCTGTCTTCGGCAGTTAAACAAAGCGAATATTTGTATTGATTTAATAGTTTAATACCATGGCTATAATGTGAACGACCCGAAGAGTCTCGATTTGTTTACAATATGCTTCTTAAAATCTATGTAATCCATCGATGCATTATTTTTTATAATATGTCATAGAATCGCTTATAGGAACGAAAAACATTATGTTATTACATTCATGTTAATTGTTATTTATGGATTTGCAGATAAGAAAACTGACTTTTCACGACTATTTTACATGCAATATTTTAGCGTTTAAAACTAAATTCATTGTTCATGATTAAACATAGTATTTGACGCTTGTATTATCATATATTTTTATTAAAACAACAAGTTGCATCAATCACAATATTCAAATAAAAACATTACTATCAACCTTATCATTAATAGCCCCACCAATAACCAACATTAAGAACCTTAACATAAATAACGAAACAAGTATTAGAGCTAGAACATCAAAACATATTCCAAAACACGAAAGCTAAAGGAAAATGCAAAAAAAGCGCTAACGACAAACGGATAGTGTGTGTGCGCGCATAATTTTATTTCCTCGGTAAAATATTTCATATAAACATACAAGCATGTTATATACAGAGAATTTTAAATACAGATATTTGATGGGTACATAAAAAAAGTTGTTAGTATATCTGTTATCTGTAATATATTGCAAATTAGAAAGTTACTTAAGTGCTGAATTGCATTGTGTAATATAAATAAATATTACATATCGTTACTATAATAAGTAACAAAATGACGTCGCGAGCGGGCCGTTATTCGTATCTAACGGGCCAATATAAATTATATCGACACGCTTTGCCGGGCCGATTTTCATATCTGAAAAGAATCGGATCACGCGGCTTAAACTGAACAAAATGGCGTCCACATTAAGTTTTAGCCGACGTGGATCAATAAAATTTAAGCCACATTTCAACGAAAGAATCGAGCATAATTATAATGACACGTAGCACAAATTTGGATACTACTTATATAAACTGAAACTGAAACTCTGCTGTACATTAGATTGATGCCTCTATCATGTCTGACAATGAAACATATACCGTTTAATATCCAGGACAAACAGTTTTAAAATAATTCATTTTGGGGTCGTAATTCATGTTTTATATCCGGATATATTTTGTGCTGGTTACTATTTCCTCTATTTATGTTGGTTTAATATGCCCTTGAGTTTTGTTGTAAAAAAATGGCATGTCGTAAAAATTGTCAATATACAATGTATTTACCTAATATGATAATTTATAATTGGTGCATTACAATTTACGTTTGTTCTGAGATCTTTGTACAAAAAAATAGTGTTTAATTAAACAAGTTCTTTCTATCATAATATCTCCCAAATAACGAATACCTTTTTCATATGGACTTTTGATATAGAAGACATGGTTTTTGTAAATGTTAAATTTATTATTAAATAAAAGAGGTATATACAGAACATTAAATCAATTTATTATCAGCAGCCTTTAATTTAAAATAAATAGTTGTTCAAAATATACAGCCAACATTTTGTGCTCAAGTTTCAAGTATTAAACATTGTTTGGAAATATATTATCGACTTAACTAGTGCATATCATTTTCCTTTTATGCCATTTCAGTTTCATGTATTTTTTTAAAAGAACATATTTAAATCATATTAAGCCCCCCATCATCATATTTTTTAATAATGACAGTAGCTTGGTCCTGCCCAGATTAAGTCGTTTAAGTGTTGATAAATATTATTCTTGGTGTCTTTTTTTAATTTTGGCAGGGATACAAACAAATGAGTAAGTAAAGTTAGAAGCAATTATCTGATAATTGTCATATTTCTTAGCGAGGTTATATATCTACGATTCCAATGTCTCACTGAAAATTTAATGCTTTCGATTATGTTCTTTAAATGTATCACTTCCGTGTTTTGAAAGCTAAAATTAAAAAAAAATACTTTAAAAGGAGTAGCTCCCCATGTACGTGTGTATTTAGTTTTTATTGATTTAGTACTCTACTTCATAGAGCCTATCCAAAGTATTGTCCAGAGTACCTTAAAAATTACTGAAGCATGTAAAACATACAATAAAAGGGTGATTCTGATTTGTCAAGAAGTAAATATGTATCATCAGCATATTGAGAAACGTTATATTATATGTGTTTTATTGTTATACTTTTAATTTTTTGCATTTCCTGTTTTTTCATCGCAATAATTTCTACACATATACGAATCTATATAAATAAATTGCAAATATAAAAATTTAAGCGGCGCTGATCGGGTATCCTTTCCGACAACCCCACTCTATAAAAAATGTGATCGAAAAGAATCTAATGATTTGTATTGAGGCCTTAGAATAATGCAAGAATTTTTATATCTAAATTGTTGAAACATTGGTCCGAATTTTAAAAAAGAAAAAAAACTTATAGTTGTTTCTAAAAACTTAAAGAACAATGCAGCGAACGCGCTTTAGAAATCTATTGTCATTAGTAAACCAGCTAAATTATTATCTTCAGCATATTTCAATATATCATAAAGTGATCTCTTTTTTTCTCCAAAAAA
This sequence comes from Dreissena polymorpha, assembly GCF_020536995.1. NCBI lineage: Eukaryota > Metazoa > Mollusca > Bivalvia > Myida > Dreissenidae > Dreissena > Dreissena polymorpha. The sequence continues at coordinate 23,990,512 of NC_068358.1, read as the reverse complement.
ATCGACATTTTATGAAACCAGTTTTATATTTGTAGATTAAAACATCGAGTACTCTTTTTAATCGTTTTGCGATTTAACCTGATGCTAGCTTTTCAACAACTTTACATAACGCTTATGGTAGTAGGTTTTTCAGATAGCATCTCGGTTGTTTGTTTTTTGGGGTTGCAAGTTGTAAGTTCACGTTTTTGTGTAATAGACAAGGAGTCTGTAATAAAAGAATAATTTATCCGTTTTTCTATGAAGTGACGTAACTTATTATAAATACTTTTAAGTATCTATCATAACCTGAACTTTTGTCATGTTTAATATTTGCAAGCGTTATGGATATTTCTTAAATATTAAGCAGTTTTGGTAACGACTCAGATTGAAATATTATATATTTGTATATAAACATTAGATAAATCCCCTTTAAATCGTATTCCGTGTCGTTGTAATTAAGTTGTAAAGATTTTAATATATAAGAAAACAGCTTCGTATCAAATTGCGCATTCAAGTTAGCAACTATATTTATTCAATACATTGTTACGACTTGTATGTATAATGGTTCGATTCAAGTAAGGAAAACTATGTAAATGGTTTTCCCCATCTTCTATCAATTTAGGTATAGAACGAATAAGAGCCCCTTTTTATTTTCCGCACATTTCTATTTTATTGTGAATGTCAATAAATTGGTCCGATTTTTGAAGTCTCTTTAATTAAATTAGATTCCCTCCTTTTTAGTGTAGCTATAAATGATGAACACTATATAGTTTTTCGCATTATTTCTATAGGTAATGTTACAATGAATAATTGGTATGCTATTTTTTGTTTAAGTTTTCAATATTTTCTATAATGTATATTGGAATACAATTTTGTTATTTTAATATTTTGTATCAAAGTATTAATGCAGTTTAAATACTAGTATTCAATATCCTTTAACAGTGAATTGTTAAACTCCTTCGCCTCTTTCCATGTGTTTTATCATCAAAACTTATTACTTGATCTGTAATGGAATGCTCTGATTTATAACTTGAAACAATAGTATATTTTATAATTTTAGATGTTTAATTATTTGTAGTAACAGCATATTAAGTCTTCCTTGCTGTAATGGTGTTAACCGTCTCCAAGTGTAGATTGCAGTGTTTTTCTTGCGTTATTATTGTTATTAATTGATGTTTACTTAAGGTTATCTTAGTTAACGCCTTATTCAAAATTTTAGTCTCCGCATATAATGAAATTATCAGAAATAAGAAATGTTGTTAATGAAAGAGGTTTGTAAAAAGATGGGCGTATCTTTATTAGGTCCGTACACTGTGCATAAGGTAAACTGTTTGTCATATAAGTCAAAACCATTAATAGGTAGTTATCAAGGTTGTCATTTTCAATTTTATTTATTGAGATTGGTAAGTTTTTTATCTAAACAAAACGCCTCGTTGATTTGATTGCCCAAATCTCAAATAACTTTATTCTTCCCATTCTGTGTATATTGAATGTGCTCATCAGGATTAAAATGACATTCTTGGAGGCAATAAATATGTCATTGTTTTGCTTTTAAAACATCAACGAAATCTCTGCGTTCTTATCGTGTTTTTTTTTCGACTCCTACAGCTTCACTGTCTATTGAGTATATCGAGTGTCAGACCTCATAAGTACCAAGAAATTTCAACACTTCCCGTTGAAGTTAGATAGCATGCGTTCATTTATGACTAGTATTACAGTTCAGTTCAGGATGCGGAGACATCATCGACACAACCGAATTAAAAGTCGACATTATCCTGAAATATCAAACTTATACAACTATAAGTTGCATATTCTAGTGGTTGGCCAAATTCCAACACAAATACTATGTATTGTGCCAAATAGATATGATCTATTCATATTGGTTATTGTTCATTCTATAAGCATCGGAAGTGTACACTTCTGATATGTAGGTAATACTAAAGGTGTATTGTCCTAAAACTGTAACCGTTTACATGTAGCATCTAGCTTGGCAGTTGTAAACATATGTGTAAGAGGTTATTATCTGTTACATCAAATATGGTCTAAAATATAAATAGAAGAATTTTTAATAACAGGCTCCTTCAAGGCAATGAATTATAGCTCAAATTCACTGATGTTATATTGTATATACTTAATATGCAATCGATTATTTCCTTTTCAAGTGTTTATTATTTCATTCAGTTGTTGGAGCAATGCTTTTTTTTTCAAAATGTCTTCTTCAAGTCGCATTTCACATTTTACAACATCTTTATTCTCCAGCAGTTAACATGAAGCAAATTATCTCATAATACTTTCACTGGAGTCAGAGCTCAGTTTTCAATTTCAATACAATATTGCAAAGCGTCTTCTCCGGACATAGTTTCCGCACCATGTCAGCTGTCATTTTAATACTCTCCGACGACCGAATATTATTTGGTAATTTGTAAAAACTAAAAAAAAATCTCTTCATTACTTTCACTTGCGGTTTTAAAATAAAAATTCGCTTCGTCGCTCCTCTTATCATTTCCAATCAATCATGATATTCTTAGAAAATGGGCTAATATGCCAGCCTTTTCAGCACCGGTATATAGCGATACAGGTTCATGAAGTAAATAATATTTCACCTACTTAGTTAGGATTAATCATGAACTCCGGGTTACTCAAATTTGGCATATTTTCCAGAAGCTGTAATGCTTTAAACAGTTTCAGTTAACATTTAGCTATGCGTCCCAATGAAACTTACAATTCATATTTTTCTAGATTTGTAGCAAAGACTGCACAGTTATCTAATGGAAGTTATGTAGCAGCTGTATAATTTCTTATCTTTTGATATCAAAGTACAGTTAAATGTACCGCAAGCCCCTTTTGATTACTATTTGCAACCAGCAAACTCAGTATGGCCGGTAGTATTGATGGATTACATATCACGTTTGCCAATATTAACAATTACTGCAAAATATTCCTTGTGTAATTATTAAAAATGTTAATGACAGTTTAACAAATAATAACAATTCAATGTTTGGAAATTATTTGACACCGATAAATAAAATGTTATATACAGTTCAGGCATTTCCCCAGGATTTTGGTCAAGCACAGCGGCAAGACATGGCGGAATGGGGGTTGATTCAAAAGGGTGCCCATAAAGCTTTCTTTTTTTCTCTACATTTTCTTAATCACAAAACACAATACTTAAGAGCTATTTAACCACTTTTTTTCTACATGTTCCTATATAAAATACACACTAATTTGGAGCTATGAAAGCATTAAAATTTATTTTATTGTTTATTTATTTTCCCTCAATTTATTATATAAAAGTCATATGTTATATTATAACATAACTAATTCCACTGCCTCGTTGTCTGGTCCTTCAATGCTGACCATCACCAGAGCATTGTGGACAGCAGACTTCAGGCGAGCAGAAATTTCTGTGTTTACCCCCTCTCATTGTGCTTAAGCCTACTCGCAGTCTGAAATACAAACCAAATGTAATATTATTCTGAAATTAGAATGTTTTATCTCATTGACTTAACACTAAGAGATGCTTAAGCAAAAAATCAATTTTCGTGTGTTATTATGTATATAATTGACAGTCTAGTCAAGTACCCAAGGAGCAGTACCGACTTCTGAACGCACTGATCTGCACATGTGAATAATACACAAAGAGCACAATAAACCTACTAAAGGGTGGATTATTTTTTCAAACAACTGTTTTATTTTAAAGTCTAGTATATGTTTAAAGAGTTACATTAAGATATGCTTTAGTATTTAAATGTTATCATCTGTAGTGTCTAATATTTTATTCAACACACTATCTGTCTGTTTTTAATAAATATTCACGTGCGATTTCATTTTGCGTTGATTTCACTACATACTTATAAAAAGTTTAGTTAAGTAAAGATGTTCTTACCTCCTTTAACTTCTGTTACCCATGGACAACATTGGACAATATTGCTGCCACTGACTCGCTGTTTGAGACTTTTGGTTCGTGGGTTGGAGGTCTCAGGATCACTAACAGGTCCTTGACACTTTCACTTTTACTTATTTTGCTCTCTGACAGCGACGATAATTAGTAGGGATGTCAAACCTAAGCAAATCCGTAACCGGTTAACCTCTTTCGATATTCGAGAGGTTAACCGGTTAATCGACTGTCTTTTGACCACATAAAAAACATAAACAAAAACGCATACGTTTACAAAGACCTATAAAATATGTATTTTATAGGTCTTTAACGTTTATAAACAATTACATGTGTATGCAAATATACTCTGTCTTGTTGATTGTCTTGCAACCTAATTACTTGTGCGTTGTGAGAAAACCAGGCATGTGCGTACAGTGTCGTCCAAGATTATCCTGTGCAGACCGTAAAGGCTAATCAGGGACGAAATTTCAACATACACTGGATTTTCGTTAAGCAGATACTTTGCTTTCATTTTCGTTTATAAATTGTGTCTTTGTTTTTATACCGGAGCTCTATAGCACCGATGTTCAAATCTAGCTAGTAAAGGCTTTTAATGACACACTTCTAATAATGTAAACATCTTTGAACACGTCCCTTTTTAAATTACACAATATTATGATATTCATCACACATGTATGATGCAATTGTGGTTATAATAATACTGAAATGCATTGACATGCCACTGACGCTAGTACTGCTGCTGATGTTGGTACTGCTGATAATCATGACAATGCTGAAATTGATGATCATTAGGAAAAGGAAAAGGAGAACTATCACGATGATATATAAATGCAACTTATATTTATTTTTAATACTTGACTTTCGAAGTTGCGATAACACGAAAGTGCAGTGCTATACTCGAGTACACAAACGTATTATTTGATCCGCGTCATGCGAAAACGGGTCTTATTCGACATATGTAGCTCCAGACCAATTAATGTATTCGTTTGGTCTTGCCAGGTGCTACACTAGTGCCAATGAGACCACGAAGCCTTGCGTGACTGCGCAGGCTGCTCTGGAGCAACGCTGGCCGCATATGGCATAGGGCCCATTTTCATATGACGCCGTTCAATTAGGATTGTTAGGGTCACGATTACTTTTGAATGCATGTAATGCCTTACATGAAAAGAGAATGAGTCACGTTTTGACAAGTCACATAACATAAAATATACCCATTATTCATTATAAATTCACTGGCCCGAACATTTTAGTTTTCCCAACAGGGTTTCTTGTTTTCGAAACGCGTAAACATTCTTAAAAGCGTGATATTTGAAATTCAATCCGTTTGCTAATGGCATACTACATGAAACGTGTTTTTGATCAAGGAATATTACATAAAGCGTGTTTTACGTCAAAAACATAATAAATGAAGCGTGTTTATCTTAATGGGGATAATAGTTGATGCTTGTTAGAAAAAAACTTTCTTTTATTACTTTCGCTCTCTCAAAATCGTTGTTGATGTAATAATAAATGAAGCGTTTTTACTAATTGCTCGTGTGCCTGCTCATTAAAACGCTGCACCTCGATGGTTTACAACTCTAATCGATTTTGATCCACTGGGGGGGGGGCATCACGGGTGGTAATTGCCGATAATTTGCGATCAGATAAGCGGATTAGCCAATACAGTCACATGAAGTAAAACAAAACTAACGATTTGAGAATGTATTGCGTTCAACAACAAAATGCGTTTTCTGAAAGAGTAACCGAATATTAATTTTATAATCGGTTAACCTCCTTAAGAAACGGATAACCGGTTAACCGTTGCCATCCCTAATAATTAGTAGTACTGACAAAGAAATGTGCAATTGCAGATTTCCTAGACACGGGGACTGGTCGTATATTCGATTGTATCATTATTTCGTGCATCAAAACTAAAGAAAACTTTGTTGCAGATATTTAGCGTTTTCCGAAAATATTTAATAAGCTATTTGATGTGAATGCGTGTTATGTTGGTGCTGTTAATTTAGTCGCGTTTGAGAAAATAGTGTGAACATTGTAAGTATGCGGGAGAAATCAAGTGAGACGTTTGACTTCAATTAATTGTAAATATAACTTAAAATACGCTGAAACGTATACCGTGTTTTACTAAAATAATGTGATTAACGTGACATGAATCTTCTTAATCACGCTTTGTTTTGTTATACTGCAAGTAATAATACAACACATGTTATGTTCTGTTATTCAAGTACGCACTACCGCAACAAACGACGATGACTGTTTATTTTGTGAATAGTCGTGTGCAATTAAAATGGAACAGCAACAAAATCGAGCATGCCTTTAATTGCTCTTACGTCACGTGTACCGGTAATAATCGATCATTATAGACCATTATAAGGGGATACACACCATAATTGACCCCTATAAACAACCCATAAATCGTGCTCGCGTTTTATCAAATCAAATCAAATGATGAACATAAAACTTATAAGAATTGGTCGATGCCAGAATGCAGACAACATTCGGATCAGAGCTTGAAATGGCTTGTAAACTTTTCGAGCATCGCGACGTCATTATCTGAAAATCAAGCGCCGCGGCGTAATGGATTTTGAAGTCCAGGCACCGCGGGCCCGCTGTGCTTAAACCTTCTAGGGAAATGCCTAATACTAATTTAATCCTTTTTAATCGATTAATTTCAATTGTGAATGAATAATCAATAATTAATTTATTTTTAATAATTGATCAACGAATATAACAATTACATGCTTATGTTGAACATTAACATCATTTCAGTATTAAAATAGCAAACTTAAAAAAAGTAATTCACTCGTTGTTTTCTGTTTCCTATATATAAATTAATCGTGCTGCCACATCATGACAAATCTTTAATGTTCTTAGAACCGTTTGTTATACATGGTTTTAATAATTTAATGTAGTACTGCATTGCTAACTTATGAAAATAGTGAAGGCGTTGTTTTTTATTTTAATGGTTTATTAATAAGTGCAATCGTATGAAATTCAAATGCAAACTTGAGTATGTTTTTTTATTGTGATAATTTTAGTTTAATGTTAGTTGTTGTTTTTTTTTATTAATAAAGGTCCAGAAAAAATGTGATGACCAGGCGCCATATGATTCTACAAAAACGCCGCAAAAATGTGAGTTACTGTCAGGATTTTCAGAAAAGTGTCGTACAGATGGTATATTTCGGTAAATGTTTGTGGTGTTTAAGCTTTTTGCAATAAAACCATATTAAGCATATATATATACCGATCAAACTACAAACAACGGCACACAACAATAAACATGTTTTTGTAACATTTCTTCGTACAGTAATAGTATGCGATAGCTGATGGCGCCTCGAGATTATAGAGCATGCACGTTTTCGTAGGTTCGATAAGTAGCAACTTTTAACATTTGTATTATTTTATTTATTCCTTAAAAATAAGTAAAAGGTTTTTTAGTGACATCAACGTCATAACCGTTTATAACAAGTATTTTCAGTATACAATACATACATCAATCGATTTGGCGAATGTGTTGGCGGCAGTAGAATTTTTCAAGTACACGTGTTAATTGTTTGTTACCGTGATTTATATATGTGGTTATGCATTAATATAAGTCATATTTGTCTCAGTTTTTTAACCGTTTAAAGGGGTCTTTTCACAGATTTTGGCATGTATTGAAGTTTTTCATTAAAAACTTTATATTGATAAATGTTAACATTGGGTTTTAAAATCTCCAGTAAAAAAACAAGAATACAATTACAGAATTAAAAAAAGTAACCCTCAACGGGGCTCGAACCACTGACACCTGGAGTCATGGATAAAATGTATACCGCTCTATCCACTAGGCCATCCGCTCTTATACAATATACAATGTTTTTTTTACCTTATATATGCGATCCTCGTAGTATCAAAAAATACAACGACAACAACGGAATTCTCCAAATTATTCAATCGTTTCGCGTTGCAACGCTTTATAATTTTCAGGGTTTTAAATCGTAAAAAGATGCATATAATGGATATTTTAGAGCATGGTAAATGTTCAATATTTCTGTTTCCTCACAAATATCATAACTTCAATGAAAATTTGCGAATCTGAAACTTTTTTTTTTCAATTTTGTCAATTTACCAAAGCGTGAAAATTCCCGTTTAAGGACCAGACGAATGTAAAGATAATCGGAAACACGCATGTCGCACCATGTTAATCCATCTGTACATTTTACATAAGTAACATTATAGGTTGACTTTTATACAGAGAGTTTACCTTGAGGAAACAGCATGTCGTGATCAAAGCACAACAGTCAAGGTCCCTTCCAAAAATCAAATTGTGTAATACAACTTCTCCGGACAAGAACGTGATCGTTCATTAAGGGTGCATTTTACTTACCGCATATATTCATTAAAAAATGACATGTCGCGGGTATGACCAGTTTTTCTAGCTGAAAGATTGATGTCACATGTGAGACCGAATGTTAATTTTGGCATAATGCAGCTTGTTTTGAATTTAAATTCATTAACCATCATGCAATTTCTAAATAGCTTGCAACGAATGTTCTACATTTAATGATGCCGTAATGCATGTTGAGTAACTTAACATATAACACTGATACTACATGTCACACTTAACGTCAAAAGTCGCAAGGCTTACGCTGAAGTTCGAAACGAACACCAATGTTTCTGAACATATCAAACTTCAGGAGATTGTTAATAAAAATAGATTGCTTACAAATAATTAAACGAAGATAACATATAGTCATGAAATTTGGCTTACACCATATATGTAAGTAGCAATATGACGGTATACACACAACCAATTTTTTAGCAGAAGTCCATTGTCTGGTGATCGCAAAAAAAGCATAACTTTATACTGTTAATTGAATTGTCATTATAAGCAATATAATGGTAATGCACATGCTCATTGAAAGTTGTTGTCAACCGACTATTTTACTGCGTAAAATACACTCGATAAGTGACCTTCATCAGATGCTACAGTACTCGTGACACCAAAAAAGTAATTGTCAGATGTAAAAATTCGAATGGTCGAAATAACGACATGTTTTACAAATAAAAATTAGAAATAAACTTATATTAAAAATTCCGAAAATTCAGTATATCATAACTAATTATCATTATATCTACTTATTCACATGGCAAATAGTATGTAAATATTCAATAAACACGAGTATTTTTATCCAGTACAAGTTACATATTTCCCATATAGGTTTAAACATGTTACCCAATACATACACAAATGCAATAAATGGAAAATAATTTATATTATACGTCTTAATCTTTTTTTTAAAGAACAAGAGCTGTGTTTGTGAAACACAATGCCCCCTACTGCGCTTTGAGGCCGCACGGCAGCTATTTTAGAAACAAGGTTATATTTTGAATGTTAAGGTCACAGTGATCTTGACCTTTGACCTTGTGACCTCAAACCATGTTTGATTGTAGATCTCAATGAGATGCATGCACATGTGAAGTTTAAAGAACATAGATCCAAGAGTTTTCATTTTATAAGCAAGGTTAAAGTTTTGGGACAGACACACACATACCATGACATACAGACAGACAGACAGACAGACAGACAGACAGACAGACAGACAGACAGACAGACAGACAGACAGACAGACAGACAGACAGACAGACAGACAGACAGACAGACAGACAGACAGACAGACAGACAGACAGACAGACAGACAGACAGACAGACAGACAGACAGACAGACAAAAACAATATACCCCTGATCATTCGATCTGGGGGCCTAAAAAGAATAGATGAATAGATTATTTCGAAAATAATGAAAATAAAGTGTGACGACATACCAGTTGTTTTTTGCTTGAGACCCATGCCAAATTCTGTTTATCCATTTGTACTTATAACATATGCTAAATACGATTAAGAAATTAACTAAAAAAACTGATATTTAGAACATACACATAACCAAAACTGTACCAATAACGATTGCATATACAATATTGGTTCGCTGTAATAGTTACTAATATTCTAATTACTAATAGCCCACACAATCCTTCGTTGTCAACATACATTGAATTATTATTTCTGCAATTTGTTAAATTGTTTGTGGTTTTGTGAAATAAGTCTTCAATATTAAAATATGGCTTAACGCGTCTTAATGTAGGAATATGTTTTAGATCAGTGCCATTAAAGTTTTTAACAAAACTGTGCTGTTTATGAAAACTGTTCCGTTATAGTGTGCCCTCCGTTCGAGAACAAAAAGAACGGGAAAGTGGTCGGGGAATCTCTGCTTGAAGGTGCAACTAGGAATTTGACATGCCACCCCGGATACAGTCCTCGAGACAGAAATTACGTTGTGAGCCAATGTAAAAATAGCCAATGGACGGAAATTACGGAGTGTGCTATAGGTAGCATTTGTAAATTTAAAATATGTATTTGTTAACAAGTCAATGTTTGATTTTAATTTTCATCACCATGACCAAGTAAATTTCTATTAATTGATGAAAAGGATGAAAACTTAAAAATTATTTCGTTACGCAAATTATTAAACCTCTACAGTCATTTAATTAAACGCCGATTTTGACAGGAATAAAAGCTACCGGTTTGGGGTTGAGTATATGCGCAACTCGTTATTTATTACGAAACTAGGAACTGCTTGAGACAAATATCGCATCACCTTAATCCTTGTGTACATAGTTCACACAAGCCTAAAAAGTGTTCTTTAAAAAAGTGAAAATATGTTAATTTTATATCAAATGCCGACCATAAATGAATTAAAATAATACCAGTCCGCCTAAATAACATACCAATGCTCTGTTCCCTTCACTAGCCCAAGCGCTCTATGCAGCTTACATGGTCATTTTTACTATTAGTTAAATTGTCTGTGTCTTTATGATAACATATTCATTTATAAAATATCTCAACGCACATTCCAATTAAGGCACAGTTTCCAGATAATTGCCCTCTTTTGGAAACACATTTTGTATTTGCTGTCTTTGAAAATTGGTCCATTGTAGCGTGCCCTCCTTTTGAGAACATCAACAACGGGAAAGTTGAAGGAGACACTCTGTTTGAAGGTGCAACTAGAAATTTGACTTGCAATGCCGGATACAGTCCCCGTGACGGCAATGCTGTATTGAGCCTATGTCAAAATGGCCAATGGACAAAAACAACGGAATGTATTAAAGGTATCACTTATGAAATGTATATGTTTGTTTGTTCAGTAGTTATTGTTTGATTTTAATTTCCATTACCATGTCAAAGTATTACCACCAGTTGTCGAAAAGGTAAGATCGTAATTTTCTTAGAGCATTTACAACTTAAATATCATATATGTACTAATAAATCAAATCTTAACATTCCTGTAATTAAGACACCGACTTGACAGGAACAAAGGCTACCGTTTTGTAATTGAAAATATGCGGTACGTTTAAATTTATTTTGAAACTACGAACTGCTGGAGACAAATATCAAATCATGTGAATCCATCTAAAGTTAAAATGTATTAAAACACAGACACAGAAGTATAATTTCAAACAATTATATCATGTATATTATATACAAGATATCAACCTGAAATGCACACAATATTAGTCCGTTTTAATAGCTTAACGATGTTCTCTTCCCAACACAAGCCCTATCACTCAAGTCAGCTTGCATGATCAGTTTTATTCTTTGTTAAATTATCCGTGCTGTTGATAAAAAGTATATATTGAAAAAATACGGCAACGCACGTGTCAATTATGGCACAGATTTGCGACCATTGCCCATCTTTAGAAACACAATTGTTGTTTATATGCTGTCTTTGGAAACTGTTCCTGTTGTAGTCTGCCCTCTTTTTGAGAACAGCAGCAACGGGAAAGTTGCAGGGGACTTTCTGTTTGAAGGTGCAACTAGAAATTTGACTTGCGACACCGGATTCAGTCTCCGAGACGACAATATCGTAGTCAGCCGATGTCAAAATGGTCATTGAACGAACATAACGGAATGTGTTAAATGTAGCGTTTGTGAAATTCAAATATCTGTTTGATAAACAGTCTATGATTGATTTAAATTTTTATCATTATTACTAAGTAAATTTCCATTAACTGTCGAACAGTTTAGATGATGATCGTCTAAAACAATTTGCAACTTCAATATTATATTTTTACTATAAATAGTAAACCTCTACCTTAATATGATAAAAACACTTATTTAGACTTGACCAAAAGCTTTGTTGTGGATGAATAAATGCGCTACGCGTTAATTTATTTTGCAACTACAAACTGCTGGAGACAATTATCGCATCATATTAATCGATCTGAAATTAATACATATGTTTAATGGCACTAAGAAGTTAAATCAAAACAAATAGTTTTGATATAAAATTAATATAAAAAACAAACATACCGACCATTAATGCATTAAAATAATACTATCCCGCTTTAATAGTCCACATATGCTCTGTTCCCAACACTAGCCCAGCACTGAATGCAGCTTACAATGATCATTTCTACTCTGTGTTATATTGCCTGTGCTTTTATGATAAAAACTAATCAATTTCAAAATATGGCAACACACTTGCCCATTATCATGGTACAGTTTTGAGATCATTTTCAACCTATGGAAACACAATTGTTTATATGCTTTTTTTGGAATCTGTTCCTTTGTAGTATGTCCTCCTTTTGAGAACAACAGCAACGGAAAAGTTGAAGGAGACACTCTGTTTGAAGGTGCAACTAGAACTTTGACTTGCGAGCCCGGATACAGTCCTCGAGACATCAATGTCGTAGTCAGCCGATGTCAAAATGGTCAATGGACGAACATAACAGAATGTGTTCAAGGTATCATTTATGAATTTTAAGTATTTGTTTGTAAAGTAGTCAATGTTTGATTTTAATTTTCATGACCATGACCAATTATATTTCCACCAGTTGTCGAAAAGGTCATATTATAATCTTTTTAAAGCATTTAAAACTTACAAAGTATAACTTAACTCAAAAAATTACATCTACATTTATGAAATTAAAATACCGACTTTGACAGCAACAAAAGCTCTCGTTTTGTGAATGATTATATGCGCTAGGAGTTAATTTAATTTGCAACTAGAAACTGTTGGAGACAAATATCGCTTCATGTTAATCCATGTGTACGTATAAATAAGGCTAAGGAATTTACTCCAAAACAAAAAGTTATAACATATACTTTGTATACAAAAAAAAGAACCGGAACTTATTACATATTTCGTTAATATTTTCCTACAATAACCGAAGCATTCGTCTTTTTATTTGGATCGGAGTTAGCGTTCGTGAATGAATCATGAATAGATATCGTTGCAGGATATTAAAATGATCCGTAAAACTAAATTTAGATTCACATCGTACATGCATGATATCCATGCTGGCGAATTCGACTGTACAGACATTTTCGATATAAGAATTGAATATCTGGCCTATTTCGCATAACGATACGAAAAATGTCAATTGAATAAGGTTTAATACGACTTTCTCTCAAGAATACAAATCAACTACACGAGAATGTGCATTTTACATTTGTATTTATAATGAAGTCACATATATAAACAGATTTGTTCGCATGCAGATGTAAGAAGTATCTCTTAATAGGCTGTAGCTGCAAGATTAATTACTCACTCTCGATACAACTTGGTCAGAATGTTTATCTTGACAAAATGTATGCCATGTTTGAATCCGGATCAGTTTTATTCAATAAATAGATTACTGGTTCAATTCTTCAACAATTGGTGTCCGTGAACTAAGGCGAGTGCTTAAGGACCATAATTCCACTCATGTTATTATTACGTTCGTTTTACTTGCTGAATAGGTATTTTAAGGGAGAAAATTGCCTCAAACTTTGTTCTAAGAAATGTTGTGCTTTTGGTGTTTTGCTTGAACTTTACCACCAGTGTTCGATTGAGTTATGTCTGTTTGTTGTATGATAGGAATTTACATGCATTGACATTTGTGCATTTAGACTTTGCTTAACAAGTTAAAAAAGCGACACATAATTTTCAGCTTCATTTACGATCACAATATGCATCAATTTCCCACCTTATGGAAAAACAAGGATCATACACGACGTCATTTTATAACTTCCAACAACTCAAAATTGAGACGTTTAAGTAACGTTTAAGCCACTATTACGTTATTGAACATATATACAGAGAGAGATTCTATAAAAACTATCAATGAAAAGAAGGTGCGTTGCTTTCTGTAAATGATCGAACATTTTTAATTCTCGGCCATAGAACATTTTATACTTGAATAAAAACTCGTTAAATAGAATTCTATCATTCTTGAATGCTTTTTAATTTATCATCAGGTATTGAAACAACGGACAAACATAGCTCACGCCAACATACATTAAGGCAATGGTTCGCATATATGCTTTGTATTTCTGAAAATTTCATTTGGATCTTTCAGAGCAAATCTTACGTGTTACCACTGTTCACTAAAGCTAATGATACAAACAGCGGATTCTAAAAGCTATGATACAAATACATGCATTTTACAAATAATCGATGTAATGCATTTGTGTACTTATTTTGATTGATGACTATCGATTTAAGAACTGATAGCATTGTTCATAAACAATACTGTTATTTTGCTTGTTTGAACATACGGAATGCATTCGTGTTTAAATGTATGACAATTGTTAAGTGTCACTTTGCAAGATTATGTCCTTTCAATAAAATTTATGAAAACATTTATGGCATCTAAAAGCGTCATTTTTGTGTGTTGGCAAACTCATCAATACGTTCGCATTTATTTTGATAACATTGGTATGGAAATAACATGCCCTAGTGAACATCAATGTTACATATTTATAGGCTGTAGAATTCTGACTGTGGCGTAAGGTTATACAAACATATTGCTGAATATTATACACATTCAATCAAATAAATGCACTTTGTTAATTTACCATTTTAAGGAAACTTTTGATAGTACTTTTTATGTTCAACAAGTAATTTATAGAGACAGCTACATCCCTAGGTGAGGTCTGTTTGACTTTCAAGTCGAGTTGGTTTGATCGGCAAATGTCTGCCGCAAAACATCAGTGAGAAAAACAAAAATGGAAATTACATGAATACATATAGTATATTGACTTGCACAACTTTATTCACTCAATGAACATGAACAACTGAAAATATTAAACTATATATAATATCATAATATTAAAAATAAACTAAAATGAACTATGCACTAAATTCGATATGAATTTACACAGCATCTTACCAATTCGTACAAAAGTATAAACTTACGTAAATATTGGACAGCTTATTGGACAAATAACCGCACATCAAACAACTATAATCAATCATAGAAACGCATCAAATAAAAGTCCATTTTGCCATCTGTAAATAGTACCAGCATGAAACACAACTCAAAAGCACATATGGCACATGAGTATTACAACACCAACACATTAATCAGGTTTATATTCTAGGGCCAAAAAAATAATAATGAGACTATCTTCTGTTCATATAATGTTAGCGTCCCCGGTCATAGCTATATATATATATATATATATATATGGGCAGAATCGTAAGAAAACGTGTTTAATTGAGGATATCGCTGAAAATCCGGTTTTATGTTGGGGACGAGTACGGTAAAGTACGAAAACGACCTAATTAATATTCATGATTCTACACGTGAATTCAAACATAAACAAACAAAATTGCGGATACGGGCGAATTTAGCTGCGAGAAGGTAAGAACAAATGCAAATACATCTGTTACAGACGGAAACTGAGTTGCAACGCTACGTTTTTGCTAAATTTATGTATTTATCTTCCATATGCTAATAATGTTTAGCGAAATCTAAATATAGCTATAGCATGCATAACTCATGACGCTGCAATATTTTTCGCCTATTGCATGTATTTATGATCATGTATATATTATTTTATCGATTCAAAACCGATGTTTACCAGTTTTCGATGTCAGCCTCGAAACAAATGTCATTTCAATGAATTTATGTAAAGTTTATTTATCGCTATACGATTTATATGCAAAACAACGATCTATTCCGCAAACTGGGGCTTAAAGTCTTAGTTTTCACACACTTAAAATTATATTTTATTTTTTATTTCCGAACATTTATATGCACAAAAATATTTCCATGACCTGGTTTCAACTTACACTGTATTAGTGTATCGATCAAGCTTCATCTGAATAAAATAATGTTCATCGAAAAAAATGCTTTGTGTAATTTATTTAATTTTATTTTTTCTCCTTTGCGCTACTCTTTCCCTCTCACAAATATTGTTTTCGAACGTACTTGACAAATAACGCGGTCTGGTGTTCTTTGGCTCTTAAAAATACATGTACAGCAATGTGAATAAAGTAATAATAAAAAAGTATGTACTTTCTCATTGTGTGCATTTATTCCCATGTAATTATTTCAGTCTGGCATATTGCATGAAATGATTGACGCGCATGATTAAGTTATAGCACATGATCTATTGCAACCCGCCCGATTGCCATGCGTGGAACTTAATCTTGCCGACGACAGCAACCATTTCGCGCTCTTATTTAAACACGGGTTTTACAGAGCATGCATGTATTGTATATTGTGTATACGGTGGATGCGTACAAAGGGACGGGGCTGTAGAAAAAATGGTGTAAATCATTTCTATAAAAGGACATGATGAAATATACATGTACACGAAATTAATCGTTATTGTAAAACAATTACTAACGGGTATTGTTATTCTGACTTGACCGCTGTACTTGTTTAATTGCTTACTTAACTATTTATGCACTTTTCAAAAGTAACAATTGTTACCAGTAAACAGGTGTGATGATGATACCCGAAAACGTCTTTTATGTATTGTTTTATTTACCGCTTTATTTTACGTAAATGGTTAAACTGTGAGTTAGCTGTTAATCAACTTGCGATAAATGCTTACTTCGTGACCGTCATCAGTCAAAATTAATTGTCACCAGTTAAGCCCATCTTTCGTTCCGTCCAAATTAGCATTCTCGTAATCGATTGGACCGTGAACATCAATTTGGCGACTAGAAAGTCAACTGAGATTTCACCGTGATCCACCTGCTTCAGCATATATGCAAATATAATGTGTCTTTAAAAGTCGATACGAACGGCATCCTATTGGTTATAAGTGCATTATCTATTACCCCATTCAGCATTTATGGCGATTACGCATGGAAGTAGATACCGAGTGCTCGTTTAAAGTAGTGAATATTGATACTCTTATAGAAAAACCTCGTTTGTTTGCAATCGCCATTTTATTTTACATCTTCAACTTTAATCACCAGCTGAAGAATTCAACAGCCATTGGCGATTTTGGCGATCGGAAATGCTGACATAGCATAAGTCAATGTCCGTAAATTTAGCGACACCCTGAGTTTTTTATATATCTAAACTCCTGTGAATAACGACACCAACATGAATGACATCATGATCGCGTGGCTTGTAAAAACCACGCCGTAAAGTTATTAAATACACCAAGGTTGATCTTTGACAACCGATTACAGAGATTGGCATGCTATAAAACTATAATGTGAAACGTAACATTTTGTATTGAGTTTAATCAACATATACACTCGTTGTGCTTATTTGTATTACTTTGTTTGTTTTTGAATTGTAGTTTTTAAAACCTTCCAAAAAGTGCAAAAACAACAGGAGCCTATTTGTCGAACTCCAGATTTTGAGCGGGTGATTTTTTTACTCAGATAACTTAAATGATAATATAAAAAGACATTAACCAATAAAGCGCTTTATTTCAAAAAGAACGAAACAGAATAGTTTATTTTGATTTAAGCATGTGAAGCTCATCGTCATTAACATTAATATAAAATAATAATTTCAAAAGCATTAAGATAATCATATTTGGCACTAAATAATAGCACCATCAAGAAATCATTAGGACAGTTTGCCAAGCCAGAGAGGCCAGTTAGGGACAAAAATGGAGGAGTAATAACATATAACGAAAGGCAGAAGAAGAGGTGGATTGAGCACACCCAGATGCTACTTAACAGCATTTGCGAATCCTCCGGAGATAACGCCAGCTACAATCAAGTGCTGCACTACATAGAAATCAGCAGCGCCATCAAGCAACTGAAGAACGTAAAATATGCAGGACCTTACAGCATATCCGCAGAAGCGCTCTAGGCTGACGACGAGACCAGTGTGGATCTACTATACCATCTCTACAGTAAGATATGGGAAGAAGAAGAAGTTCCAACAGAGTGGAAAGAGGGATACCACATCAAGCTTCTCAAGAAATGCGACAGTTTCTGCTCCGACTACCGAGGAATCACGCTGTTATCCATCCCAGTGAAGGTATTTAATCGCATTTTGCTGAACCGAATGAAATACGCAGTAGACCCGCACCTCCGTGACCAACAATCCGGCTTTTAAAAGGAGAGATCGTGCACGGATCAGATCGCAACCCTGCGCATCCATCTGGAACAATCCCTGGAGTGAAATTCGCCCCCTGAACGTCAACTTCATCGACTATTAAAGCGTGCAACAGCGTTGAACGGGAGTCCCTCTGGATACTTCTGAGACACTACGGAGTGCCAGGAAAGATCACCAACATCATCAGGAAGTCTTATAAATAGACCTGCAGATTTGTTAATGGCAGTCAGCTCACGGACGCCTTCGAAGTGAGAACCGGAGTGAGGAAATGCTGATTACTCTTACCACTCCTGTTCCTGCTGGCCATAGACTGGGTAATGAAGACGTCGACGGATCAGAATGGAATTCAGTGGACACTCTGAAAACAGTTTGTAACCCCCAACATTGCCGATGTTCTGGCTCTTCTGTCCCACACCCAACAACAGATGCAGGAAAAATACAGACATTTTAGCGGACAACTCGGCTATAATGGGCCTGACCATCAACAGAGGGTAGAGAAATATTTTCAAGACCAACGCATCCAATAACAAACCCATCAAAGTCCAAGGCGATGCGCTGGAAGAGGTGGACAGCTTCACCTATCTCGGCAGCATTCTGGACAACCAGGGGGAACGGATGCAGATGTCAAAACCCGCATCGGTTAAGCACGAACAGCCTTCAATCAGCTGTAGAACATCTGGTGATCCAGCGCAATCGGCAATACCACCAAAATAAGGCTCTTCAACACCATCGTGTGGCAAATACTCCTCTAAGGAACAGAGATCTGGAGAACCGCGGTCACCACGTGCCTTAGGAAGATCCTCCAGATCCGATGTCCAGACACGATCTCCAACGAAGAATTATGGAGAAGAACAAATCAGAACCCAGTTGAAGAAGATATCCTTTAGAGCCGTTGGCGAAAATTCTCGCATGGAATCCCCCAGGCAAAAGGAATAGAGAACGGCCTAGAAATACCTGACACCGTGACCTGGATGCAGATGCTAAGCAGATGGGTCAAACATGGGGGCAGCTGGAGAGACTCGCCCAGAACCGACGCCTGGAGGAAGATGGTCGGCGGCCTATTTCCCAGACGGGACCACGGGCGAAGATGATGAGATGAATAGCAAGGAATAGTTCTTGAAATAATACCAAAAAAACTATGAATACAATAAGCAGAACTTTGTGGTTTTCTTACGAAGATCATTTCATTTGAATGACTACGTAAAGGAATCGAATGAAACCATGACATATATTAAGTGTACCATAACCTGTATCAAGTATAATGTATATTGACCAAATTAAAACAAATGTAACGGGCAAACTGACTTCTTTTATTCATCTTCCAGGTTTTATTAGCGTCATCCTGGTGTAAAAAACAACAACATTAGTGAGGTGCAAAAGACTAACACAAATGAGATGAATTTTGATAAAAATACAAACTTTCCAAACATAAGATAGCTCATGAAAGAGGAAATATTTGTGTCTGGTGAACTACAGATCCAAATTATTTTTCTAAACAAAAGTGCGTCAGAAAAGTTTGATTGTCCGAAAACTTAGAGTAATTAATGATTTTTTCTGCCTGATGCATTTTATGACTGGACTCTCTATGTACTGATAGGTCAATATATCAATACTCAGCCATTCGAAACAACAATGGTAAAAGTCGAGTCACAAAAATGGAACTACAACTATGCTAAAAGTTCAATCACAACAATGGAACTATCGCAGCACCGTTTCAGGTCATTGATTGGTCGACGACCAGAACACAAACCGCTTTTTACTTAATCATGCAGAATCTGACAGCGAACGCTTGGGTTTATGACCAAGCGCAGAAACGTGTAAACATCGCGCAATGTTTGTCAGATGCAAAAAAAACTCATTATTTAAATTCGATCGGTAACCGTTTTTCCTATAAGCATTTATTCTCGTTTGAACTTATGCATAATGGATATAGCATAATAACTCTCTGAAATAGACCATTGAAGTCTCAAATCGAAGCTATTTATTCGATTTGCATACGTTTTAGTCAAAAACAATTCTTAAAAATGAAGAAAGCCCGATGTTTAAATATAAAAAGGAATGTTATACAAAAATTAGAACGTAGAAAAAAGTTTATTTTAACAATAATAATACATTTTATTGTTCAACGACCTTCAATTGAGTTTACATAACGCATGAAAACATAACATCATGAAAACAGATGTCCGCTCAGGTTTCCACTGACAGTCTGATACTTTATTGTCAATCCAATATAATTTTATGACTCTCAAAATAAAAGATAAGTGCATATAATTTTAATAATGTTTAGACTAATGGATACGGATCTGACAACAAATAGCAAATTTATCATAGAAAATATCTTCATTTTATTAGTAAGACGTATATATCTGTTTGTGAATTGTTATATTTATTCTTTACAACTATTGCGGTAAGAAAACAAAACATAATGCCTGTAAAGCTAATATTAAAATGTTGCCGAAAAAATGTTGCTGTATCTTAAATGAAACAATCAGAGCACCAAAAACATTATAATAATTATATGTAAATGACAGATAAACAGCATGATATAAATTGTATGCTAATATGAATATGAATAAATATGACATTAATATTGTAATATTGTAAATAGTTATTCATATTATCACATTTACAGACACACATTCTTATTGGAAAAGATGTGATAACTAGCTCATAAAGTACATATCTTAAAACATATTTATACAATAAATACGAAAAAATCCCCTGAAACACAACACATTGAATGACGCCCTTCCGCGGCGGAACGGGTGCATGATGAATATGTGCGCGTTAGACAGATATTATTGACATCGTTCGCTTTAAAACTTGTAAAACGGGACAACCGTTTGATTGTTAACAAAGCAAAATAAAGGTCCGGTGGAATACAACTGAAGTAGCTTAGTCCGAGCCGAAATGTGTTCACATGGTATTAGTGCGAAGGTTTATTTTTACATAACGGAATAACGGCGTTATATCTTCAAAGTGAATGATATTGTAGTGTATTTAATCACAACAAGAAGTCCAACATAATTAAAAGTCACACCAGTTCACACAATGTCTTTATGCGATCAAAATCTAAAACAGATTTGTGTTTCCTTTTGAGATATGTTATAAAATGATTTATGCACATGGTAATTGAAAACGGCCCATCGAATGCCACTAACGCAATAAAATACCGTTCGAACAAAGAAAACGGTTCTGTAGTTGATTAACCATTGATGTATACATAGGCGCTCGATGTCAATGACAATGTTTTATTTATTTATTTATTTTTATCTTGTTTTTAGTTACCCGATGTGTATTATAATGCATACACATACTAAATCAATTAAAACCTTCCGACAAAACGTCTTCTTTAAAAAAAAAAAGATAGTTCGACTATGTACATAGATATTGACTCGCCATTTTCTCAAGCAACGGAAGTGCATCATTATGCATAATTAAATCGCTGTCACCCCGCTCGCTTATTGAAAGTATGTTATTCTCTTGATGTTATAAAAATTGAATTACTATTGTGTTCTGTGTTCATTGTGTTTCGTGTACATAACTGACAAACTCTTTAAAAAAATCAATTTAAACCTGCAATTTATGGTTTTGGGAAGTTGGGTACAGTGTTATTTTCCTGAGCCTGACAGCTGTCGTTGCATCTTTCCAACAACTGAGTAACTTGTTCTCATGACTTAATAACTCTTTCGTACGACTGATTTACTTGTTCCAACGACATAGTAACTCGTTCTACGTCTGTAATAATTTGGAGGCACGAGGTGAATTACTCGCGATAACGACTTAGTTTATCGCGGAAAGTACTTTAGTGTTGTTGTCTAAATAGTTATTAATCAAGTTGGCTTTTTCTGCCAGATTGTCCGGTTCTCAACTTGATGAACGGCTGGCTCGAAGACATAAACACAATTGAATCAGTAAAACGTATTCACTGTTATCAACGACATGTGGAAGCAAATGGGGCGAATTTTACAACTTGTATCAACAGCACATGGACGCCGATACCAAAGTGCATCGTCAATGGTAATTATTAATTTACGTAGAAACCCGTTTTGCTCGAAACGGATGTGTAACATATGCATAAATATAAACGAAGGCAAAAACAAGTATGTACACACCTGTATCTATGAAAAGACAATAACGATAATAAGCGTTGGCAATTTACTTAAAATAAATCCACGTGAAATATAAGTAAACTTCACTCAGGTTTCACATCTCAAATCTTATTACATTAGCACTCATATATGACTACATTTAAAAGGGCAATTGCACCATTTAGTGTTAGAAAACGTTCATTTAAAAGAAAACAAACAATAGAAATGTTCCGTTGTTCATGACTATTTAGTTGTAAGTTATACTTATTGTGATAAAATAATATCTTGTAAAAAGAACTTAGTTTGATATTTTTGTATCTTCAAAAATTTTCGAACGCAGATTGGCGCCTGTTCATAGGAGTACCAGGTGTCGGAGAAGACATACTGTTCTCATGGACACATGCTAACCAAACAACATCACAGCTGGACAGCTGTTTCGACAGGGACGTGTCATTGTGCAAAACGCATTTTCGCGATCAGTTGCTTGACAAGTGGAATGCCATCGGCGTAAAGAAAGTAATATTGACTGTTTATATTTAATAAAATATATAACATTCAAAAGTTAAAAACAATTTAATACTTTTTAAATTGTTAAACTTATAATACCTGACCAACATAACGAATTGAAATCACCTTTATTTGCGAACTGCAAATAGCTTTGCTTTTCCGATATAATCGCATAGTATTTACACTTAGCGAATCGCTTATCTGGTTTTCCCGAATGTTTGTACTAGACACGTGTACCATCATTTGCTCACATGGGCCAAGGCCTTTTTGATGAAATAAGTATTAATTAAATATTGCATTATTGAACTCTATAATTCATTTCTATTATTAATGAACATTATGCAAAGCCGTCGAATTAATTTATAAAGTATAGGTCTCAAGTGAGTTGAATTTTAGAGCCGCCAAATAAATTACGCAAAAATATTTTTTATTGCAAATGTAAAAAATTTCATATTTTCGCCTTTAAAATGTCCGCGCAATGTCTATGTATGTTCTCTTAGGTAAGTTGCATTAGATCTGCATAGTTTTGCGTTTAAAACAACAATTGTTGAACATTCCTCCTTATAACATGCTTATCTATTTTAGACTCCATCACGCCTTGATTGACGACTATTGCAATAGCTACGTACAGATGGCCATAAAACACAAATTCATGTTTTGTTTTCCATGATGAATATTTTATGGGATCTTAATTTGTTCTTATATTGATTCTATCTAGGTAAATGTCTCGTTGTACAATAACGGAAGGTCGGCTGCGTTTGTGGCGTTTAATGCAACAGGCAGCAATATGACCTCTTGGTTCGACAAAGGAAAGATAATTTCTTCTTCATGGAACCTGGTACAATCATCCCCAACATTATACTTCAGCATACAAGGGTAATGTAAAATACAAGCCGATTTATATTAATATCTGCATGGCCTATGCCGTTCCACAGTGTGATTTTAATTACACTTTAACAGCCATTGCACCATAAATGTGAATATTTCCAAGCGCAAATTGCAATTTCCAAGCGCAACATGTCAAGCAAATCACCGCTTTTCATTCAGCCTATTGTGATATTGTTTTTTTTATGATTCAAGAATGTATGATCTTGTTTAAATTATTGTACGCAACTTTTCGTTTTGAAAATGAATATAAGAACCATTCGTTTCGGAACATATATTGAGAAATCTGTAGGCTTTCTGTCATATTTTTACACCTATTTTTTACACATTGAGTTATTGTATGAGCATTTGTGGTAATGAACGTTCAACAATTACCTTAAATCATAAATATGTAAACGATTTACGTAATAATCCTGCGATTCTCACGAACGAACTTTCTTAAGCGATATCTTATGATCGTTTCATAAACAATTTGGCAAACTTTAGAATTCATAAACATCTTACGAACACTAGACCAGTCTGCGCTCTTTAATTGAAATTTAGACATGACGTTACACTTAACTTTGGCGCCATCTGTCAAATTTTATGCGATAAATTTAACGAGCGCAAGCAGACAATCCACAAAGCATACTTTTAAATGATAAATTAATATTATTATAAATATTATTAATAGAAGTTAAAAGAGGTGAAACATTGAGATGTGTCAATACAAAGTTGATTTTAGCTGGGGAAAAGAGCACACATCGTTTATGAAAACCACTTGAATTACACACATTTACTTCATTTTGTAATACTTAATTTGATATCTGAAATTTGGTTACAAGTTTACATATAAAAAATAGGAATCACTATTAGAAATCATGATAACAAAACAGTGCAATGATTCAACCTGAGGTACACTATGATTCAAGTATAATATAATTACCTTGACCTAGGATATCTAAATATGATTAACAGTCTCCTAGTTTTATTTATATGTGCCTTTAGCACGATATGTAGAACTGCTCCATGAGTTCAATTGCATTCATTTTTTGTGTATGGCAATATGTATTAGTATAAGGTAAGTTGCTGGTCATTTCCATACGTGTATCAGTCATGTTGTTGGTAATTCAATACATTGTGATTAAGAGTAATTAAAACTACTATTAAAAAGGCTAGAACAAAATTGAATAATTACTATAACTAGAAAGTCTTCGACACATGACCCCCCCCCCCCCCCCAAGCCGGTGGGAAGTTCTTGTCAGGAATATCTGTGTATGTGTTCACACCGCGACTGTTGGGACGTGTGTTAAGATAACTATTCATTTGAGAATAAAGAAGTTAAACGTTGCCACACAGTTGTAGTACAGTCAAACACACATGGTCCTGGCGCCGTCGACATGTAATTGTCAAACATCTGACCATCTCTGGGTTAACGCTTAAGCACTGAATGGTGGTGACTATGTACGTTAAACACGATATAATTGAATTTAAAAAAAAACGGAATGTATAGAAAAACAAATCAAAGTACTGACAGTACTGGTGTGACGATGCTTTTGAATAGGATTTTGAAGAGGATTGATATAAAAGCATGTATATAAGTTTATCTACATTACCACAAATGTGTATGTGGGTACGAAAATTTTGGGTAGGAAAAATAATGGGTACGAAAATTTTGGGTACAAAAATTATGCCAAAAGAAATTGGGTACGAAAAAAGATTTGGTAACGAAAAAAAATGGGTAGGAAAAAAAATTGGGTACGAAAAAAAATTGGGGTACGAGCAAAAATTTGGGTACGAAAAAGTTGGGTACGAAAAATGTAGGATACGGACACAAAATGGTGGTACGGGGAAGTAGTACCCGTGGGGAACTTGATCCATTCAGCGAAACTGGGAGGCGGGTTACATTCTCGATCAAATATAACAAGAAATATCTTTAAAAAGTTATTCGACGTGTATTTTCTGTACCACTTATCTTAAAAAACGTTCTGTTACAGTAACACGTTTGTGGGTTATAACATTACGTTTCAGCATATAAATTCAAAACTTGACATGCTCTGTTATTACACCATGCTCTTTAATTTCACATTTATATCATACCAAACTTTATATTTCGTTGTTTCCTTTCCTACGTTAATGATGCTATGTGTACGGACGTGATTTCACATGCCCATGTGCATGAACATATATTTTTTCTCTTTTGATTATTGTTTTTTTTTTCTCTGTTTGTTCGTTAAGTACGGCAATAATTTCATTATGATTCCCGAAAGTAGGTATGAGCACATAGTCGTAAGAGCACTTGAATACGTGAGTTCGCCCATCAACACATGGTAAGGTTAACTAAATCTCCGCGATATGACCTAATATGTATTTAAAACAGCAAACAATATCCAACAAACGAATAAATTATCAAACATAGTATGTGCACTGATGTGGCTCTGTAATTTCTGTTTGAAAAGTATTTTACATATTCAAAATGAAAAAACACGCATAAGAGCGAGTTTCACAGATGTCATACGGCTATTATGCTGTTTATATACCACAGTCGCTACAACGTTTACAAATGGCAGGTTCGAAATAATTCGTTTTCTTTACACTCATGATCGCGTTGAAAGTTAATTATACATGTTTAAATTTGCAATTTATTTACTGAATCGCCACAAATGTCAAATACAATACAGAAAATGCATAGTTGTTTCATTGATCTATAAACATATAATGGATTGAATATAACTGATTTGAAATTAACGTTTTTAAACTATTATAAAATCTTTTTCCCAGAATATGCTGTCCTATTTATAGCTGAGCTTCCTATACCTTTATCAATGATAATCAGCGAGGTATGCCGATTAGAAAAATCGAGCTATCTCAATTGGACTGGCTCGGTCTTTTAAATAGGTCGCCATTGTGAAGAATTTTTTCATGCTATGATAACTTAGACGAGCTGCTTCGCAACATCGTCAATAAAACAATCGGGTTAGGCAGGTAGCGTCTTACTCGGAATCGAAACTGTTTAGAGAACGATCCCAAGCTTAACTGTTGGTAGAAGGGTGTGTCTATGGCATTGCAGGAAAAAGGTGTGCAAACTTTCTTGATAGATATGTAAAATTAAACAGGTTTTGCGTTGAAGAACTAAAGGTGGTGTATTCTAGAACGAATTAAAATAAATTCTCCTCATAGACTTCGCATATCCGGTCTTCAATTTAGAACACATTCTAAAACTTTTTTTGTAATGGGTACTTTTCAGTTAATGGATGATCTTCAGTTGTATGTGGTTGTGTCTCAATCATTTGAGCATCATGAGTGTTCTAAATATTTTGTTTTCCTGTGTCTTTGGTTACGTGTTCACCAGATATTTAGCTCTTTTCCTGTCTCTTTTTTCAATTAGTATTTCATGTTTTTCTCCCTTTCTATTCACCATCGACATTGTATAACAGCATAAGACAGGACACCTGTTTCTGCAAAGTAAAAGGAAACAAATCTGTATCAGTCTTGCAAGAATCCCATCCCGGTCTCCCATTAAATTGTTGTTATTATTTTTTGTAACGCTGCTAGCATTTAACATTTTGTTAAAATTACAGGTCATACATAATCCTCAAAGCAACGCTAATATTTAGACAAAATTTCATGATCATACAGATACGTACATTAAGAGAACTAAACAACGATTTTCTATTTTTAGAAAGAGTCGCGTGATGTTTGATCCTTGGTGAACAATAAAAGTCGTTCAGTATTCTTGCATTCCCATATATCTTATAAGGCGAACAAATTCCATACAAGAACCTGCAATAACTTTCGGGTTATCGCGGGTTATATTTGTTCGAACGTACGGACAACCGGACGGACTAAGTGACAGACGGACCGATGACGGGTAAACCTATAGTCCTCGGCTATAAAACAGATAAGGGACCACTGAATTGATTATTTCACACGTCACAAGAAGTGGTAATAAGTGATTATTAATTACAATTTCATTTAATAGTATTTTAGTGAATCTAACATTTCATTTTACTAATACAGAAATGACAATTAAAAAGTCTTTATAAGATTAAACTATGTTCAGAAACAATTTTTTAAGCTTTCAAAAAATTATTATACTGCAAGACAGTTTAAATATGTCTTAAATATCTTGTCTTTCCCATGTATATCCAATTTCGTGAGTTTTAGCTTATAACATAATTAAACGTGTAATTGAAAATGATTATATAAAAAACTATATTTATTCTTCCGTTACGCGTTTTGTACCTTGTTTAAGTCAAGAATCTATAATTATCAGCGTGTCATTGTCACATATGCAAAGGATGAATCGATCAGATACGATACGGAAAAAAACAACGTTAGTGAGCGGTTCTAAATATGTAGCAAAAAACACACTGTTGTAGAAATCACGATTAAAATTAGATATAACAGAGGCATAAAGATTTCGGAAAAAATAATGTATTATTTCATAAAAAATGTGACAATGCAGTTTTATTGGGAAAAAAATACAATTATTTAAAGCAAACAAATGTACATGTATTGTGTAAACGAAATTGTGTTGTTTAACCGTGTTATTTTCTGTAATAGTAGCATAGATTTCAAAACGTCAAATTTTATTTTCATACAATTCTGATTTCAATCTGAAAACGTACAGCGTCCATGTCCAATCAATCAGACATCTTCCGTCTTCGTAAAATATCATCGCATAAACCGTTACAAAACCCTTAGTACATTTTGGCAACATCAAGTAATTGGCTTGTAATGTACAAAACAATCGGGAGTTTTAACAAACCAGGTTTTCGTTTATAAATATATCTTTAATATCAACACATTGATGGTCTATATTGTTAACAATTTTTTCATAAGATAGTCATAATTTTAAGATATATACAAAATAATCATGTTCGACAGATTAGCGACTGAGTTACGGTATTGTATGATGGAATCGCCTCGTAAATAAATACGTAATGCAATACGCATTACCAGTTTTTAGTATTAAACTGGACGTTCAATCCTTAACAACTTAACATCAGTGTCATTAATGTCTTATGTTTATTGAGCCACCGAGACAAAATATTTGAAGTCGGAAAATGAACATGGACACAGAAACATTTGTATAATAGTGCCGGTGATGTTAGATCTTTCCGCGTTTATTTATTTAATTCAAACTCACAATTGAACCTTCCACATATTCCAAAATAATTTACTCTTCTTTCAAAGCTAGCATGTAATGGATAGAATCACTTAACGCATGAGAATTGTCAATCTGTACTTCAAAGATGTGTCACATATTCTTGTGTAAGACAGTCGAGTTAATTTAGATATTTTAGTGTTGTAAGTTATTAGATGTTATACAACAGTAAAACGTATCAGCAAATTTGTTTAAACAATATTTATTTAGATACTCGAATGTACATATAAGCAATACAATACAAACAATATACTAGGCAGATAAAAATTGCTGTATTTCTAATCAAAAGAGCTGTTGAAAACAATTAACAGAATTTAGAAGAAAGCTCGAGGCTTATGCTGTGTCTCTCTTCCGTCTGTTAGAAAAGCTGTTGATATTAGCAATTGTCGACCATGTTTCTTGAGGCAAATCAAATAGCATGATTGGTTTAGGTAAATTGCATTATTAACAGATTAAAATCATGAAAACGGACGTTCAGGTTTACGATATGGGCAAAAATGTTGGATTCGATCAAATACATTAACCAGGCAATAATGATTCTGAATGGATAAAAAGAAATAACACAATTCGAAATAGCTTTCATTTGTTTTTAGCGAATACGAATGACAACTCTTTAGTTTTGGTTAATATTATTTTTCTAGTTTGCTTTTTCCCGAAAATGTGGTGCAATGTTCAACTTAAGATCCCCTCCCAAATTTATGTCTTTGGTAAATTGGTATATAATAAATAATTTGCTTGATGAACAGGTACCCTGGCAGGCGGTTCTATATCGTGGAAAGCTGGGATGGTGGATGTGACAAAGATCCTTCGTATATGATTGCGTTAGCAAATCACAATAACCCCTGTGGCTATGACAAAAGAGATGCATACCCAGTGTTCCTGTATTCAAAGCTGACTGGGCCTGGTCATCCCAGTAATGCGAACGGTACATCTTTACTATGATTATTTATTGTTTATTTATTGTTATTATTATATAATTATTTATTTATTTATTTATATGATGATGATGATGATGATGATGATGATGATGATGATGATGATGATGATGATGATGATGATGATGATGATGATAATATTATTAGTATTATTATTTAATATCTACTTTTGTTTTTGTTTTTACCCAATGTTTTCGTTGCTTTCAACGTATGTAAAGGATCAGTTTGTACACATAACTCAAAATAAAAGTGATTTACTGAACTATGAACCAAAGGGACTGTCAACCGCGATTGACGAAAAAAGAAAAGTTCTTAATTACCTTTTTTTACAATTATTAGTTTATATTGATTAAAATATCATGATTGGTATATACCATTACTTGAAAAAAGTTGTTAAGTTTTCATATTTTCAGTATATTCGGTAATAAATTATATTGGGTATGTATACCAGGTAACTACCAATTAACTATAAATAACGCAGGTAGATTGATCATCATCGTCACGTGGTAAACCCAGGAATGCAATTTGTGCATACGTAGTGAAATGTATATATTTTATATATAAATGACCAACCAACTTGCGTAATTAAATTGTGTATATCGTTATGTCACCTATTTTCGCGATGTACTTTCGATTTCGCATCGCGAAATTTTATTACTGAATATACTGAAAATAATAACTGTTTTCAAGTAATGTAATATACCAGTTGTGATATTTTAATCAATATAAACTAATAATTGTAAAAAATACGATATTTTTAAACTTTTCTTTTTTCGTCAATCAGGGTTGACAGTCGCTTTAATTATAAGATTCAGCTTAAATAAACTATTCTTAAAAGGATTCTGCTGTTTGTTTTTAAATTGTTGCCTTTAAAAACTTCAAACAGCTTCAAACATACCTTAATTGCTATTAAGCAGTAATAAATAGAACATTGATTTACTATAGCAATTAGATCATCAAAATCAATCGTATTGAACTTGTTGTGTTTTTCCCTTGAATCAAAGGCAAACAAATGTTAATACGTAAAGCAAAACTAATTGGTTCTTAACGACAATCATTTAAACGGCAAAATCACGTTATCACGATCACGTGAAACCAACAGGTTTACACGCCTATTTACCCAAATAAAGCAAACGCAACGGTCTAGTAACTGTATTATTCATCTGCCAGGTTTAATGACCGTCATCTAGTTTTAAAACACATGCGATGTGTCAACGGATTAACGTAATTGAGTAGAGTTCACATTAGATGAAACTGACCTCAAACTTAAGAGTCACTTAAAAGGTAAAATCTGAGTGTCCGATAAATAAGTCAAACTTGGAATTACTATCCTATAATTGTCCCAATTATGCTACAAAATGCAAGCATTATATTAGCTTTACTTTTCCGAACCTGCCTAAGCACAATACAATCTCTGTGCAAGCTGTTCACGATATTGGGGTCTTCGTCGTTGCTAGTACTTATCAGAACCTATTGAGCTTTCCTTGCCTTTTTGTAATAAATTTGATACTTTCCTTCGTGAAATAGCATTATCATCGTTGAACTGGTGTCATGCAAACTGATGTTCCCTTTCCAGAATTTGAGATCGCAGACAAGCTTGTGATTGAAGTAAAATACAATGAAGAGTACAGACCGTAAGTTGCCCTGAACATAAATCAACGAAAGCATGAACACGTTTATTAAAGCAGACTGTCTTGTTGGAGTTGGGGAAGCTTTGGGATGATTTTTGTCTGCTTTTAAATTGACACTTTATTTATTCAATTCATATTCCTGGATTAAAAAAAGGGTTATACCGCCAGACCCTTTTAGCCAACCTCCGCTAAGAGATTTTACTGGAACCAGCATAAGTTGATCAAATCCATGCCTTCATAACCAACCACGTGATGATAGCTGACCCACGTGGTACAATAATTTTTTCGTTGTTCTTTTTTTTTACTTTTTTTATTTAGGTTATTTAATTATTTTGAACCTAAACGTATACACTATTTTCAAAATATTTAAGATAATGATACTGCTTTGCATAATATAATACTTAAACGAAAAAAATAAATCCTACCAAATCTGGTAGGATTTCCTTGTGATGGCAGAGATTGTATGTGAGAGCATGGAACGACAACTCTGCGTGGAGATTGCATTCTAACATTTATCATACAATGTCTGTTTATTCGGTAGCTGGTATTATATGTATATTCGTTTTGTTTGTTTTTGTTCTCCGTAATGATATAACTTTTGTTTTATTATTTGGGGCCCATGCATGTCCGTCCGAATAAAGGCATAAACGTACACAGGCCAACATTTCAGTTGAAACATGTGGTAATAATATGTCTCCCACGTTTAAAGAGAAATTTGAATTACAAACTTGAAGTGAGCAACTGTGTGAATTTGGAACTGGAATACACTATCGTTAACCATTATCAATGTTTTCCGTAGAAATGCTTTTATGTCGTGTGTATACCATGATGCTTTTCTGTGATTTGTTTTCTATGAACACAACTGTAATTGAGATGTCATCATTGTGATTTTACATTATGGGCGTTTGATACAAAGTCAATGATCATTTTATGGTACAATTTTAGTAGATACTTAAAAACGTTACTATTTGTTTGTTCCATATGCTCATCTATGATCCTATCACTTTATAGTGTGTTTATATTCATTATAATCTGTCATTTTTATCTTTTTGTAACTTCTTAATTTTGTTTGAAATACGATGTTGTTTCATAATCATTGTGGCTTTTGAGTGACGTTTATTAATATGTAATATATATTTCGTTTTAATATTTTTGTAACAATAATTCATCTTATATTGTCTAGTCGTTCATAGATTAACACTGAAGAACTGGTGTATGAGTAGATCGGTCCCCTCGTTACCACACTAGCGGCCACCTGTTTCACCAAATCGTGATGAAACTTGCCATAACATTTATATTTACAATATCGGGGCGAATTTAATCACGGTCATATGCTCTTAAAAACTATATCACAGGTCAATGTTTGTACACATTGTTTTCACTATGGTGGCCACATTAATGACTCAGTCTTGATAAAACTTGATCAGATTGTTTATGAAGACAATAATTAGGCAAAGCTTAAACCTGGACCAAGTGCGTCCAATTCTAGGTCATATATTAGAAAAACCTTGTTACCACTCTAGTTGCCACATTAATTACTCAATTGTTACAAAACTTGGTCGGAATGTTTATTTTGACAATATGAAGGCAATGTTTGAACCTGGGTAAATCTGGATCAGCAACTAGATAACTGGGTCTAATTTTCGGCAATTGGTGTCCGTGAAATAAGGTGGGTGCTTAGAAGCCATCTGGACCCCTTTTTATTATTACATTTGTTACAATTGCATAATAAGTATTTTTGCAAAAAATGTGTCTATACCTTTTTGTATTAGTGTTTATTCTAATTCTAAATAAACGTTGTGTTATATCCGTTTTCCTTCTTTTTATCCTTAGTGTTTGATTGTCTTACGTCCACTTCCGGTACAATTTACCTAAATGTAACATTACATGCATATTCTCAAGTATCTGTTTACAAAAAATATATCAACATAAAACGATAATTGAGCTACAATAACGACCGCAATACGACTTATCTTCCCCAAAATATGAACACATATATAATTGAGACGCGTTTTGAGAAAATTGGGCTTAATGCATGTGCGTAAAGTGTCATCCCAGATTAGCCTGTGCAGTCCGCACAGGCTAAACAGGGACGACACTTTCTGCCTAAACATGATTTTCAGTAAGGAGGGACTTCCTTGAAACTAAAAATACCAAAAAAGCGGAAATGTCGTCCCTAATTAGCCTGTGCGGACTGAACAGGCTAATCTGGACCACATGCATTAAGCCCAGTTTTCTCAGAACAAGGCTCAATTGATGAATTCATTTAAACGTATCAATATACACAATTGCGACGTTTTATTACGTTAAAGCCACACTTGCGTTATTGACTTTATAAATTGTATGAAAAGAAACAAAGCCCGAACATGTGCTTCTTTCGGTAAATGGTCGAATATTTATTTCACTCGTAATCGTAGAACAAGTATTGTAACCATCGGGATTCTATAATAACTCGTTAAAATTAAAAATCGATCATTCTAAGAAAGCTCAAACTAATCTCTGTATGTTTATTTGTGTAACAATTATGAAGATTTTTTGTTACGTTTCATTTGGAGTAATTATATACATTATTAATTCAGTCGTATTAAAGTATTAAAGTATTACATAATCCAAGATTGAACTTAGAACACCGCGTTCAAAGATTAGCATGCTAGTAGATGCTTTCGGTGTGCTTATTATGATTACGTTGTTTGGTCTTGAATCGTATACCTCAACGCATTCAAACAAAGTGCAACAACTGACACCTGTTTGTCGAACAGATTTTGAGAGGAAGCATGTCGCTTGAGATAACTTAATTGATAATACTTAACAGGTATATCCAACAAACGCTAATTTTCAAAGGCATAGTGATTATCCTTATTGGCACTTAAAAAAAGTTAACGAAATAATACAAAACAAAAAATATGATATGTCGACGTGGCGTAGTGTATATGGTGACCGTCAAACGTCTGGCGACCGGGGGTCATGGGTTCGACCCCCACTGTAGGAGCGTTCTTTCAATCTCCACCATAGACATCAAGTACATGTTCTATCCAGGAAACGGACGTTTCACTAAGCCTTTGGCTTCCGCTGCTATCGATCTGTAATAAATGTGTGTAACCTAAGTTACGTAACTGAAACTATAAAAACATTAAGCAGAACTTATTAGTTTCCTTACAAAGATCATTTCAACTGAATAACTACTTTAAGATATCTGATACAACTACTACTGATGTATATACAACCTATATCATATATATACTACCTTTATTAAGTATAGTTTACATATATCAAGTTTAAATCCCGGACAATCGCTCAAACGGTCAATCGCTCCTACGCTAATTTTGACAAAGCGGACGTTGGCTCCTAGATTTTTTGACAACCCGGACAGCCGTTCCTACATTATTTTGACAACCCGGGCAGTCGCTCCTACATTATTTTGACAACCCGGAAAGTCACTCAAAAATTAAAATTTGATTATGGCCTAATACATTTGGCTGTGCATAAATTTTAAGCAACAATTTACCGACAAAACACTATTCGATAAGATCAGGACAGCCCCAAAACTCCACAGCGTATATGATTCAATGACACATGATAGCAATATCGAAATAGTACAAAGCGTTTGCAGCAATTGTTATTAACGTATTGAACACACACTAAGTTGAAAAGATGTCATAACTAGCATATATGTGATATGTTATAAAACATATGAATATAATAAAAAAGAAGATTTTGGAATAAATATAACTCTACGTAAAACACATTGAATAATAGGTAGGGTGAACACGCACTGCATGCGATAATTTGCGACTAACGACTGAAGCAGCGCCTATGAGGCGGAGCAATATAAAAAAGTTATTGTCTAATCCTGAACTTCAAATACCAAGTAGGAAACTTCGCTAAAATCAATTGTCGAAAATTTCACTGCCGCATGCAGTTCTTCATAGCTTAGTTTAAACAATATTAATTTTATCAAATATACATCACATGCACGCATACTAAAAGCATTTATGGTTAATATTACAACATTATAGATTGCACATATCAATATGACATAATGAATAAATAATAATCACACAAATGAGGAAAATGCTGCGAACTTGCTTGAAAATAATAGGGAATCATATTACATATACTTAGTATCTCTCATGTAAATTCATGAGCGGCTAATTTATACGCAGGTGTACTGCCGACTGTAAAAAGTGTCTCCCAATATCAAATGGATATTATCAATACTTAAAAAGACTAGATGAACTACGTTTAGCACACAGTTGAAACGAAGTCGAACCGGAATCATACAACTATGTTTTTTACAATATTTCGATTAATTCACTTCATTTAGTTTCATGTCCTGTCAACGCTATTATAATTTTAGGAAATAAAATATGAATGTACAACGATCGTCTTAAATTAAGAATACTTTAGATAAATTTAATATTTACACAGATTCATTAAACTATGTATTTTACAATATTTCGATAAATTTCACTTCATTTAGTTTCATTTCCTGTCAACAGTCTTTCTACGCTATCATAGTTTTCATTATTTATAAATATGGAGAAGTGTTGACGATTCGAGAAAAAAAATCATCTTGTTTTAGTTCTGTGTCGTTTATTTAATCACATTTTATAACAAACGATAAAAATGAATGTAAAACGATAGTCTTGATTGAAAAAGACTTTAGATAGATTTAAGATTTACATAGATCCATTCAAATATGTATTTTACAACATTTCGATTAATTCACTTCATGTAGTGTCATTTCCTGTCATCAGTCTTTCTACGCTAGCATAGTTTTCATTATTTATAACTATGGAGAAGTGTTGCCGATTCGAGTATATAAATCTAGTTTCTAGTTATGTGTCGTTTATCTAATAACATTTTTAAGTAATGATAAAATGAACGTAAAACGATCGTCTTGATTTAAAAAGACTTAAAATAGAGTTAAGGTTTACACAGATTCACGAAGATGCACATTTAATTTTATAAAAATATTAACAATTCGTTTTTCGCTCTCTAACTCATGAAGTAAATGTTTTGAATTTACTTCGGTCAGAAAAAATATTCAACACGATTACAAGATATAATCACTTAAAGGGGCCTTTTCACAGATTTTGACATTTTTTTAACTTATTCATTAAATGCTTTATATCGATAAATGTAAACATTGGATCGTAAAAGCTCCAGTAAAAAATCAAGAATAAAATTAAAAAAAGGAAAAGAACATTATCCGGACCAGGTTTCGAACCAGTGACCCCTGGAGTCCTGCCAGAGTCCTGAAGTAAAAACGCTTTATCCTACTGAGCTATTCCGCCGTGTACACATGCTGTACGTATTTTATACCTTATATAAGCAATCTTCGTAGTTTCACAAAATTTAACGACAAAAACAGAACTCTCCAAATTATTCAATCGTTTCGCGTTGCAACACTTTATAATTTTTAGGTTTTAAAATCGTCAAAAGATGCATATAATGGCTTTATTAGACCATGGTAAATGTTCAGTATTACTGTTTCCTCACAAATATCATAACTAAAACGAAAATTTGCAAATCTGAAACAACTTTTTTCAATTTTGTCAATTTACCAAAGCGTGAAAAGATCCCTTTAAAGCGAAATTAGTTGAATTACTAAAACTTTTAAGTTCATTGCAAAAGTTAGTGTCCTTATAATCACGTGACAATAATATATATGAAATCGACGGCTACATGTATGAATATGGAATTATGCAACATACTTCAAATCATGAATAAAAAATATAACCATGAAGAAATAACATTTATATTCTTCTTTGTAAATGAGACTTTTTGTAGAATTGTCAATGTTGTAAAGGGGTGGGATATTATTGTGAAGATTCTTTGTCAAATGACATCTAAATAAACTCCCTTGCGATGCGTGCTTTTTGAAATTCGCGAACAGCCAATTAGTCTGTGTCTGAAATTTTCCAATATTAGACATGTGTCCGTATTAAACGCATGCACGCACATCCCATGTTTGTCAAAAAAAAAAACTCCACTGATGTATTAAAATGCAACAAAATAGCCAACTGCACAAATTCATTTGGTGATTAACAGGAATATACTTACTTTCAATTAGAATTTGTTCTTTCCGAATGATATAAAACACAAGTCCACAATGCTTATTTGCAAATTTGAGCAATACAGCGTTCGGTTGTCAATAAAATGCTACTTAATTCACAGGAGCGCAAATTGATGCATTGATACTCTCTGATTTACGCATAACACATGATCTTACAGGTTTATTTTATAACTCACTCCGGTCAAACGTGAACCAGGTGAACAAAGTCGCCTTTTAAAGTTTCATCACTCAAGTAATACTTATTTGAGTTTAATGCAGGCATACATTTGGTCAACCGTTTATAATTTTAGATTCGAGTCCTAAACAAATTCTCCTACATGCAAAATTCCCGAAAGCGAATATCAAAGAATCGATCAATGGTTATACATGTATTGCCTGATAAGGTCAGGTACAGAGAATCAAACTACCGGTAGTATTGTCTTAAGCATTTGTACATATGTAAAAATAATCGGTCAATCGCCAAAAGTGTCCGATGTGTGGCTTCACAGATTCTGTAACCCGGTCAAATGGTCCGAAGAGAGGCTCGCAAACGCGCTTCGTCCTTCAGACAGTGGTTCGGTTGGAGATTAAAATTCTCGATCTTCTTTAGTAGCAGCTTGTTTCTCTGTTTCGTCCGCTGCAGACGAATATCCCGCGCCTTGCGGTAATTCGCGAGATAGGCGTCGAAGTCCGCCTTGGTGAGAATCAGGCGCCCGTCGGGCGTGGTACCCCCGGGGTCCATCGTTGTCATAGGCTTGGGCATCGTATCCAGCTCCGGAAGGGATAGCCGCGACTTTAGCATCAGCTTTTCCGAAAGCCTCTCCAATTGTCTGGACTTTTTCTTGAAGTTGGCATTCAGCATCTCCCGGCTGTATCTCATCCTCATGTCCAGTATCTTCGACTGGACCAGATCGCCGTGGTGGGTCATGGCCCATTTAGAGGGCCGGTCAATTAGCAGACGTTGATAGTCCTGGTCTTTTATTATATCCGCTTTGCTGGTATGAATACCGTGCTTTTCGGCCCATATTTTCGCTTTCGACTCGCTCGTCAATTTTCCGTACGAATTCAGTTTCGGCAATATATCTTTCGCCACATAACTTGTTGAGGTTTCCGATTTTTCATGGTCTAGCTTGGCTGTCAACTCAAACTTGTTTTCCTTTACAAACTTCTTGTGGCTATCTAATCGTAAACTTCGCAGTTCGTCCAGAAGTTCATCATTCACCATAAGCTGCGACATAGTGTCGCTACTATCACATTCAGACTCATCTTGCCTCGAGGTCGCTTTCGATTTTACGGTTATTGTCAACGTTCGGTGTGATCGCCTGCCTGCCACTAACACCTTGGCTGTGGGTGCCAAACTTCCGACATCCAGCAGCTCGTGCGTTTTCAAACTAGAACTCGATGACACAACTGGCCTGCCACCAAACAATCCCAGCATGGTGCCGTTGCTCTTTTTCCTTCTTCCAGTTAACGCCGTCGTGACCATACTCGGCGACGGTGCCGTCAGCGGAAGTTGCGTGTTCTCATCTGACGGCATCGCAACCTCTTCCTCTTCTTCGTCCCGCTGATAGAGTGGCATCTGTATTTCCGGCAGGTCCGTGTAGACGACTGTCGATTGCGGGAGCGGGACGTATGTACGCGTCGGTTTGGGCTTGGGATCTTTCATGACGGAAAGTTTACCTAATTTCGTGGCCGTCACTAGTCGAAGCCTGTCCGCAGCTTCTTGCCGCTCCTTTCGTTTCTGAACGAAGATCTTTCGGTTGTTCTCAAAGTGGTACCGTTGCTGTTTTTCGTCCTTCTGGATGTTGCGTATGGTTTTTCGGAAGTTCAACCGGACACCAAACTGCGTCTGGTAGAGGTTCCGGGAGCGCATCAGCTCGTAGAGCTCGTGCTCGTGAACATAATCGTCCGTCTTGGAAAACTTGAGATGAAACATGAAACTGGAAAGCTTTACTTCCGGTTGCATTATTTCTTTATTAGAAGAAAACACGGAAGTGTTGTACTGTTGCAATTTGCTCAGTTATGTTTGCATTTGTTCTACACATGCCAGAATGAAAGAGTGGTACAGTAAGTTCTTTATGAATTGTACTCCCATCCGCATCGTTTATCAATTTTATATATATGTGTATTAATGTCACACTTGGTTTTTTCTCCATTTAATAAACCTTATGTTTTAATTGCCTGTTATGAAACGCTTATAGTCCGATAAACTCGCATCTACTGAGATCTCTCAAATCCAACGAAGTGCATCCATTCGTTCGACGAATGATTTAGATCCTATTGTCATTTTATGTTGGTCAATTTTCACATCATAATTTATAATAAATTTATAACAAAAGAACACATCAGCACCTCGGCGCGTTACGTTTTGCAAATGCCGAAGAGTGAACTGTAACCTGCGTTGCATCTGCTTAATAACATTTTCTTACATAAGTTCCCAGTCCATTTGATAATCTGAATAAGTGTTCATTTGTCCACATTTTAACGAGATATTTATACATCTCTATCCATTAAATTCACAGACTAAACTCCCCCAGCGGATGTTAAACAGGCCTCATAATCCCTGCAAAGGTCTCCGCACTTTTTGACGATCTCAGCCAGCCTTGTTATCATTAATATCTTATTCAATTTTTACGCGAAATTTACTGCTCCGATGTGCTATGAACAAAACTTACTTTACTGACGTTAAAGCGGCATGGCCAGTGTCTTTTTGAAAACAGTTTTGCAATCAACTTCCTGTCAAATCCGGACGCATTTGCATTTGGTATTATAGCGTTATCGTGCTAACAGTCCAACAATCCAGTTCTACTTCAACAGCTTTGTGATTGTCTTAATCGATTTATTTTCTCATCTGTGTGCTAGTAAGAAGCTTTGAATAAAAGAACAACACAGAAACAGGTATTTAATTGATTGGAAAAGAAATAAAATCGTCATCATAAGACTACAAGGAACATCTGACAGGTGTAAAGTTTGCCTACAAGTCCTTGTAACACTGATGCGGCAACTTAAGTGCAGTAATGTGGTACGATTTTTGTTATTAATCTTAAAAAAATATA
The DNA here is from genome assembly GCF_020536995.1 of Dreissena polymorpha. Classification (NCBI taxonomy): domain Eukaryota; kingdom Metazoa; phylum Mollusca; class Bivalvia; order Myida; family Dreissenidae; genus Dreissena; species Dreissena polymorpha. The sequence continues at coordinate 23,949,983 of NC_068358.1, read as the reverse complement.
TATATATATATATGACATGACCATCCGAACCGCGTTCTCGATGCTGGAAATTAAACAATCATTTTTTTCGCGGGAATGTGTATTATCAAACGGATCTATAACGTGTGTATGGTAACAGTTAAAACCATCAGCTGCACGAGAAGCTTTAAACATTCATCGTCAGGTCCGTTAACAACACGTGCATCGACTTAGTTACAGGTTCTGCTATACAACCCGTCGATAGCAATAATATGCGATCAAGGAGCGCTGCTCATCAATGATTCACTATCACATGGCTTTGCAAGGTAATTACTTGTAATGAAATAAGCCGTTTTAGTACCGAAAGCATATCTTGGGATGAATGTATTACCTGGATCATTAATGCCGTATTTGGTAAGCAAAGCTGGGACGGATGTAGAATCATGAATATTTGAATACATTTTGTATCAAGTTACATTAAAATTAAATGTTGTCGTCGGACAGCGATTCCAGAATATCCAGTCACAGAGCATAAATCTATTTGATCTCAACTGTTGTTTGCAATGGCTATTAAAGCAGTCCGCAATCAAATAATATAAATTAGCATCGGACAACTACTTCCAAAACATTTTTGAAAACACTCGGTTCGACTAATATATTAAATCCATTGCAGTAAACATTTATATATCAACATAATTTCACATGGAAAAGCAACAGATTTTGACTACTTGTGTAGAATTGTCATACAAGATAATTGCTTACACTCAAATACCATCTCATACATAATACATTCAAATGTACATAGTGTAGATTTCAGTGAAAGTAGCAACATGTTTTTATCCTTACGGGAAACATGCTATTTTTATGGTAAATATGAGAATTAGATTTTTGTAACACTTTCAAACAAAATTAAAACTGAGGTCTTTATGCTTAGTGCAGCGTATAGAAAAATAGCTCAAATAACTATTGCAACATAGGTCGCACATCATCAATTGTTATTCGCTAACTCCTTTGGTCTTATGAATTAATGTCTATGCAGACAAACTTCCAAGAAATTGTTTATTCGTTGAAAAACAATGCAATATCCATATTTTGTTCTTAATTAGCATAATGATGTTTTTTAAATACTTATTCTAACTGCTGCCTGAAAAAGAGCCAAAAATAAATAAAGAAACTAACCATGAGCAAATTCAATTATTTTTACTGATTGCCGTGTTTACTTCTATTCAAATAATAGAGATTCGTTATAATCAATGTGCATGAAAAGTGTCTTACATATCTCTTTGGTGATGGAGTGTCTATTTAATTAATATTGAATAATCGCTGCAGTAGTGACGGCTGTTTGGTAATCAATATCTATATCATACAACGTCGAAAGTTGTTATCCACTTGCAGTCAGCTTTTATCGACAAACACGGGTCTTGAAACCTTTTGTTTATGATAACTTCATTATTAAGAAATTCAATTCAACAGGAGCGCACCGAGTCACTCAGTGTGGCCTTACAAACTGCAGCACTTTTAACACACAAAACTCTTCATATATATCCCCATGTTTGGACATTATTGCGCATGATATGTGGTCGATGAACATCTATACAATTTATTCTATTAAATTCATCTAGATTTTAACATTGAGTTTGAAACACGTATAATGGACATTGAGTGCATTGTTTGAGGTTCGAATACGTACATTTTGGTAGCAACATACCCGATAGGTTTATACAGTCAATATGCGGTTAGTAAGAAAGCGACGGATTTCCATTATATATGTAACCGGTATTTGTTAAATCCGAGTTTTTCTTAGATTCATTCAAATACATACCGGTAATACAGCCAGCTATATGGCCTTTATACGGAAAAGTGATATGACAACTAGTTTCAATTTGGTATATTATCGATCCAAATAAGTAAGAGCTATTTCGCCCTGATCAAGATACTTTCTCAACATTATAATGTTCCATATCATGACTGGGAGGCAAATAAAACTTTGAAAACATTATTTCGCTTTAAATGCCAATTAATTTTTTAAACAATCTCTTTAAAATCAGGCCCATATTCTCTGAAAGCTGTCCTAAATAACGAATAACAATTGATGATATTTGATACTTATACACGTGGTTATTATTAGTTTCACTATTACAATATGCCTAGCCAATGATATCAGAACTTAAGTCAACATTCGGGGACAAAGAGTGCATTATATTTAGGGATTAAGTTTCTGCTTATCGTGATCTAATAATTATGTCTAAATGAATTAAGACTTCATGCCCCATATTTGCAACCAAGATTCTCCGACAAAGGAGCTTGTGTAACCAAAGTGTGACGTAGCAGATCGTAAGAAATAAGAAAATACTAGGTGGATGTTAATTATACAGAAATGTTTATGTAGCGAGGCTTAAAACAACTGGTACACGAGTCTCTCTTGGAGAATGATTTTTGTTTTCTTGCCCAGAAAATAAACTAAACTGTATGCGATGCTGGTATTTTAGTTTGCCATAAGTGCACAATAAAATTGGAGAGCTTGACACAACATGTTCAAGTGTTATGATACCCCTGACCGCAAACACTTAAGTCTGCCAATTTCCAAAATGACCCCTGACCGATAAAACTATAACTAATTTTACAATAGTACCTAAACATCCACAAACCGTAATAATACACACTGGAACAATTAACAGGTCAATCATTTTTCGAGCTGTCATTTTCTTTGTGTTGCAACAGAGTAACAAATCCCATTATACTGCAAATCTTTTTTTACGATACTGCAGCCATTAATTCCCCAAAACGTTCGAAATACCTCTACGCCATCGCTTGATAATACCTCATGCAAATGATCGATTTCGCAATTACAGCATAATACACGTTTTCCGTTTTAAACTAAAAATGAAATTGTATCCAATTTTGTGTTTGTCCCCTAAAATACTATACAAACCCATAGTCTAAACGAGACAATTTAAAATGCAAATGCTTTCTCCACCGAGTTTATAATACCAACTATCTCAAGAGTTGGTATTAAAATAACGAGTATTAAAAATTGATGAAAGACTCACTTGTTAAGAATGTGTTGGTTGTGATCATTTAAAATCATCAGCATTGCATATTGCTTGTTTTTAGTTATATATTTCACACGTTTGAACTCATCCGTTCATATTGACTGCATATGGCTGTCTGTGGTTTTAATAGATTAAATGACCCAATCTTATTTTTTTTTGTTTCAATAAATTTCACAAGAAGAACAAGATGTGTTTGTGAAACACCATGTCCCCTTATATGACGTTTGACCTTGAAGAATGACCTTGACCCTTCACCACTCAAAATGTGCAGCTCCATGAGATACACATGCATGTCAAATATAAAATTGCTAGCTTCAATATTGCAGGTGACATTACATGAGCAATTTTGACCCATATATTTGACCTTGAAGGATGACCTTGACCTTTCACCACTCAAAATGTGCAGCTCCATGAGATACACATGCATGCAAAATATCAAGTTGCTATCTTCAATATTGCAAAAGTACTCATAAAATGAGCGATTTCGGCCACATATATTTGACCTCTGACCTTGAAGGATGACCTTGACCTTTAACCACTCAAAATGTGCAGCTCCATGAGATACACATGCATGCCAAATATAAAGTTGCTATCTTGATTATTGAAATACATTGTATTGCAAAAGTGTACATTAAATTAGCGATTTTGACCCATATATTTGACCTTTGACCTTGAAGGATGACCTTGACCTTTCACCACTCAAAATGTGCAGCTCCATGAGATACATATGCATGCCAAATATAAAGTTGCTATCTTCAATATTGCAAAAGTTATTGCAAATGTTAAAGTTGGCGCAAACCAACAGACCAATCAACCAACAGACCAACAGACAGGGCAAAAACAATATGTCCCCCACTATAGTGGGGGACATAAAAAAATTCTGGCTTCGATTTTGTAATTATTTTTTAAATGTGTTAAAATATTATTATTCATGATTTTATCTAGAACTACTTTGTGTGTGTAATGTTCAATTACATTCGATCCATGTTGACATCATCTGACTGTCTCATTTGCTTAATATACGCGGGTGTTACATGTTATATCTGTATGGACTTTTTTTTACATTTTTTTTTGTTGCATTTTAAATAGAAAATACGGTTTGTCATCAAACCTCATACATATTTCTTAATATATTCCTTATATATTAATCCCAAAATGTATTTCCAATTTATCTTGAAACAAAAATGCAAAAAAAAATAATAATAGAAAATCAGTTAATCAAATGACGTAACGAATGACGTTATTGTTCCGCGCTTGACAGCTTTATCCCGTCAGTGCTGAAATAAAGCCAAGTTTTTCATTGGGTGGTTATTTCGACCATGCAAACCTGAAGATGGGCTAAAATGTCATACACATACTACAGCTTTTGCGCATTATAGAACAGTGTGCTATCGCAAAACAAAGGATTCGCATGTACATTCAAGGTTCGCGGAAAGTGTCCCATGAATATAGTTACTTTCATAAAATAAATTTTAGGGGTGTCATTTAAGATCCACCTCAGAGGAGGAAAATGCCCTACCACCTAAACAGGGTTCAATAAAGCTCTTCATTTGTACATAGTTCCAGCAAAGATTATTACTATTTGTAAAATAGGTTTGGCATTGAAAAGGAAGAAATCAGCTGCAAGGAGGAGGAATAACGTCCCTTATTTCTACAGCAATTAACCACACATCTTAGTATCAGAAACACTGTAAACAAGAGCTGTGTTTGTGAAACACAATGCCCCCCTACTGCCCGCTTTGAAGCCATATCTTTGACCTTGAAGGATGACCTTGACGTTTCACCACCCAAAATGTGCAGCTCCACGAGATACACATGCATGCCAAATATCAAGTTGCTATCTTCAATATTGCAAAAGTTATGACCAAGGTTAAAGTTTTGGGACACACACATACAATGAATGACAAGACAGACAGGCCAAAAACAATATACCCCCGATCATTGCATCCAGGGGCATAAAAACCGTTAGATTTTCAGAAACGACCACTACATATGCCAGCTTAAAGAATATCGGTGAACGGCATCAGGTGCGCACATGATGTAATCGTGAAGACTCGGCGACGACCTATAAATAACTCTAAATTACCGTACATACACATTGAAGATCGGCAGAATGTCTAGCTCAAAGGCTTTTTTGTATCGCTTGTAGACCACATAAACAATGCAAAATACACAACTTATTTGCATTGTTTTTATACATTTATTCGTAATATGCAGTTTAAACATAATGGCATTTACAGTGACATCACTAACAATGAATAAACTCAACACAATGTACAGATTGCAGAGCAAGAATTCTCTGCTCGTTTTGGCGATCAGACAGTACAAAGACCTAGAATTTGGACAGTATTTTAAATATGCTAACTGATAATTCTTTGCAACAAAGTAAATCTATCAATAAGGCTAATCAATTAACAACTTAACTTTAAAACATAACAAAATCAGTTTGCACATTTAACTCTTACCCAGTACACGTATGTCATTTCTTTGTCGAAAAAAGCATCTATCGATGTTTATCTATCTTTGGGCACACTCAGGGTAAGAAAGTAATACTTGCCAATACATTTATGTTTACTCATGCTTTCAATATTACTTTTACAAAGTATATTTATCCTGAAAATATTGGATCCACTGCACAATGCAGGTACCATTTGCAAGTCATCCCCAACTAATATCCAACCCTGTCAAATCAGATATCAAACAAGGGAGTCGAATTCAGTTATTTGACTCTCTGGCCCATCCAGAATTTCGGCGGCTGTTTGAACCCCTTAGTGATCTCCCCAGCGGACCGTCGCAGCTTCTTCCTCTCTGCAGTGTGCTCCCTCTGCTCAATGACCCTCTTCTGATCCTTTACTTCCTGTAATATGAGCATTGAAGAAGTATGAGCCTCGTTCTAGGAAAACTGGGATTAATTAAAGTGTGTAAAGTGTCATCCCAGATTAGCCAGTGAAGTTCGCACAGGCTAATCTGGTATCACTCTTTTTGCTTGTATGGTATTTTTGTGTAAAGGAAATATTTTTGTGTAAAAATCAAGTTTAAGCAGAAGAAGTTGTTCCTTACTGGCCTGTGTGGACTGCATGGGCTTATCTGGGACAACACTTTACTCACATGCCCAGTGTTCCAAAAATGAGGATTATTTTATCATTTGTTTTATGCTATACTGTGATTTACAGAGAAATATCAGTGATATAAAACTGGAAAATTTCTGTTAGATAATGGACATGTATATATGCTGTAGTGATTAGATGTTAATATATTTTTGTTGTCAATAACTTAGATTTTTTTATGATAAACATGAGATCTGTTTGTCAGAAACACAATGCCCTCTATTGCGCTGCTTTGAAATAAAATTTCAATATATCATTTGGCAGGTTTAGAAATTATCTCCCTTTTAAAGCTTATTACTTCCATTGGATTGTATTTTATGACTTTTGACCTTGAAGGATGACCTTGACTTTGACTTTTCACCACTCAAAATGTGCAGCTTCATGAGATACACATGCATGCTAAATATAAAGTTGCTATCTTTAATATTGCAAAAGTTATGGCCAATGTTAAAGTTTTCGGACGGACGCACAGACTGACAGACTGACAGACGGACTGACGGACAGTTCAACTGCTATATGCCACCCTACCGGGAACATTAAAACAACGTTGCAATCTGCCTTTTTTTCTTTTTAATTAAGCAACAAACACAACATTGTCACAAAAACATGGCATTGTCACAAAATCAGGTTTCAAATTTCAGATCATTCTTTCACTTACATTTTAGTATATGTAATTTTCAATTACACTTAGTTCTAAATGTACCTAACTACACACAAATTTCAGCCCAATACCTCTATTTAAAACTTAAGTTATAAAGTGGACACCATATTTCTATTTTTAGTAACAGTGACATTGACGCCACCTTCCCTACATGTAATCCAAAGCTGGGTCTGTATGATAGCTACCTACACAAAATATATATTGCAATTCCTCAATCCAAATTCAAGTTATACTGAGGACACATGTTTGCCATATTTATAACTGTGACCTTGACCTTATTTGCCCAAACTCAAGCTGGGCCACCATGCAAGCTGACACGTTCCATAGTTTTAACAACACAGACAAAAGTTATTTAGCTTAAAACACACCCTTTTGAAAAAGCTGACTGCCCACTTAACTGCCCAACTTCTATATAGCATAAAATAACTAAGACTTTCAACTTGGTTGAAGACCTGATTAAATATTGTTATATTATCAACTAATGTCTTTCCAAATTATGGCCAGTATTAGTTTCTCATAACCCACCTTTTTCATTTTGAATTCTAGTTGTTTGTTGCCCATGGAGCCTGTTTCCGTGACAACCGTGTCTGACAGATTGTGCAGCCTATCTTCCAGTGCCATTCTGAAAAGAAATCAGGTGAATTATTGTTTTGGTGAACTATACTTGTGAAAATCAAATCATCAGCATACTTGCCCAAGGACCACATACATACTTTCCTAACGGCCAAAAACATCAGATTCTAATGGCTATTATTTTACTTGCCTAATGGCCACAATCATTTTTGCCTAAACAGACTTGCCAAAGGGTAGCAAATAATCCTGCCTAGTGGCCGCAAATATACCAGCAAAATGACCATAAATATACTTGGTCAATTCCTAAAGGGCAGCATTTCTTCATGATGAAAACAATGGCATTATTTCCAAACCACAATGAAATTTTTGTTTTATTACCTAATTTCCATCATAAATTGAAGCCAATATTTAATTGCTTCTTTCAATAAAAACAAATATAACACAAGTTGTGACTCATAAGTTCAAAATAGACCTAAAACGTGCTACAAGAACGTCTCTATGTGCCAGTGTTATAATTGTACATTACATTGTACAGTATCCAGCACAAGTTTCTCCCATTAGAACAATGATGAAGGTAACATAACAAAATGTCACTTGTTTGGATGAACTTGTTTTGCCAAGATTAAAAGAATTTTCGTAATGGTTATCGATAATTAAAAAGGTTATAACACTTACTAGGTTAAATGCATGTTAGGTAAAATAAAGAGTTAAATATGCATACTTTTTTTCTTTTCGAACCCGTTTTTCATCAGCTGTCTTTCCATATTCATGGCCTTCTTTAATCTCATAAAACTTGGGTTTTAATTTCACCTGTGCCTGTTTATTTTTCCTTTCTTCTTTTATTTCCTGAAAAATCAATGTATTCATTACTCAAGTATTATTATTGATAATAACATTGATTAACATTAAACTGAAAATTGTAAACGACATGTCTACTCTTAAGTCAAGGGAAATGCAATATATTCACATTTAAAATAGTGGAAAAAGAGCAGAAATAGCAAAAAAATGAAACTACCGGTACAGCATACAGGCACTCAATATACATGCCTATATGTAGATGTGTGAATCATAAACAAAGTTAAGTGCTTGAAAATTGTATGCTTTACTTTTTAAACTTTTGTAATACCAACAGACCTAACACAGTAGTTTCTCGTTAACAAACAGAATCCTTCAACTATTTCACACTCATTAGCAAAGTGAAAATGGCTATGTGCAAACAGCATAAAACCAGAACAGCCTGCAAGTAACTCTTCAGTCTGTTAAGGTTTTATGCTGTTTGCTGCTCATTAGTATCTAAGGTTTGAAAGTAAAGCCTTAAAAACTTGAATCTAGTAAGAAAGGTCTTAAATTAAATATAACTTTCTAAGGGACTACAAAAACAAATGCGTAAAAATACATATATAATTAGGTAAAGGTTAAACTGTTACCCGTTTCTGTTTTGTTATGTGTTGTTTCCATCGCAATTTATCATCCTCTGTCCATGCATGTTCATCGTCTGAGCTGCTATCACTTACTCCACCTAATCTTTCCTTAATTTCACCATCCTCCTAAATGAACGAAATAAGGCCAGTCAATTCATTAAAAAACATAAAGATTTAGTCGATTATAATGCAAAAATCATATTATAATATATAAAGGACAATCAGTTTGGCGCAAAGAACAGGCTTTTTATGAGTATGTACATTTTAAACCTCATTTTTATTTAGATCACATACTTCAAGCAAGTTGCAAGATTAGTTAAAGAAAAACAGCGTTATTCCATACATACTAAGCTTTAAAATAATTGAAGTATCGTGACCTTGATAGTACATGCAATTAGATATAATTATACAAATGCAATTTAAATATTGATGTTTTTAAAAAGAAAATTTAACCTTTTTGTACGGTTATACATAACTCCCACAAGCCATAGATCCAAACTGTTTAAATGATATTTTTATTTTTTTTGTCAAAATGAAATTTTAAATTTTTATCACATCTTCACATTGCCACCATCCCTATTTCAGACCAATAAAAAAAAATATTCTCACATCGATTTCTTCAAACTGTGCAGCCAGTTTGTCCTGCTTCTTTTTCTTTGCCTTATCCAGCTTGTTCACAACAGGATTGAGGAGTTTGTAGTCCTCTGATTCCTTGTCGATCTGGAAGTCCGGATTCTGGAACATCGCCGAGAATCTTGTGTCCTTCAACAAGGTCGCCCCGGCGCGATCCTGAGTCTTGTTCGCAAGGATTGTGTCCTCTACATCCAGAAGCTTCTCTGCTAGCTCCTTGTTGACCTTCGGGAGTTTCTAAAGGAGAGAAAAAAGTGTGAGAAGTTACTGTTTGTGAATGTCATTATGCTTTGTTAACTATCTGGCAGCTGACAACTAATATTTTAACTGAAATATGTTTCGTACGTTTAATTTTTCAATTAGTGCACAGTTTCTACTAATTCTTTTTTGCAGTATCTAAGTAATAACACTGTATTATTACAGATTGTACACAATGTTTTGAATTATAAAAAGCATAATAATGAGGCATTTCAAGAATAGAATACATCAAAAAATATATTTTTAATATAATTGTGATAATTTAGCATCATTTTTCTCAGCCATATTTGACTAAATTGGCAGTATGCAAGTATGTGGTCTTTTGTTGGTACTATTACATTGTTCAATAACATAGATGAAATGTCTATTTTTTAGAGCAGACAACAAACAATGTTGTCCCACTGAAGCATTTCTACCTGCACTTACCTTTACAGTGACCCTGTTGGCCCGCTCGGAATCAATCTTCTCACGTATCTTTGCTTTGCGGTACTCCTCAAATGCAAATGGCTCAGTGATTGACTTGGCCTGGAAAAGAGAGCAAGACATGGAGTGAAATAAATGTTGAAAGCATGAAAACTGAAAATATGCGCACATAATTTTTCCCTTTATATATTCTTCATGCTTTTTAATACATGAAATCAGGAAATCATGTATTTTGCCCAATCTTTGGATTCGGTTAATACTAAGATTAATGTTGCTTAACACTGCTCAAAAGCTAATAAAGTCTTTGATATCAATTTTGTGAAGATTTAAACAAATTGTACTTCCATTTTTTTTACTTTTATCCAGGCATGACATTTCGAATTCAAAACAGTGCATAAAACAAAGGATCTTATAGTTAAATATTACCCTGTAAAATGTGCATAATTGTTTGTGTAACAGCTACCATATTCATTCTAAAACAAAAGATTACGAACATATCACCTTAGTTAAACAAGAGATGTGTTTGTCAGAAACACAATGCTCCCTATTGTGCCGCTTTGAAGCCATAAATTTGACCTTTGACCTTGAAGGATGACCTTGACATTGACCTTTCACCACTCAAAATGTGCAGCTTTATGAGATACACATGCATGCCAAATATCAAGTTGCTATCTTTAATATTGCAAAAGTTATTGCAAAACTTTAACCAAGGTTAAAGTTTTGGGACACACACATACAAAGACTGACTGACTGACAGAAAGACAGGCCAAAAACAATATACCCCCGATCTTTCGATCCGGGGGAATAAAAATAAAAATTTTAATTTGTAATTCAATGAATATAATACCTTATATACAAATACTAGGAGAAAGGGATTGAGGCAAAAGAAAACAAGAGATGTGTTTGTCAGAAACACAATGCCCCCTAATGCGCCGCTTTTTTTATGTTGACCTTTGACCTTGAAGGATGACCTTGACATTTCACCACTCAAAATACCTTGACCTTTCACCACTCAAAATAAGCAACTCCATGAGATACACATGCATGCCAAATATCAAGTTGCTATGTTCAATATTTTAGAAGTTATTGCAAAACTATACTGTAAGGTTAAAGCTTTGGGACAGAATGACAGACAGAAAGAAAGAAAGAAAGATCTATCAATCCAGGGGCATAAAAACTCTTACAAATAAAACCAACCTTATGGTAAAGTCGTATATCAAGGAAGAACCCATGCATATACGCCCTCAGGAGGTTTGACCCGATCAAATGGGTCAGACCAAGATCATCAAGTTCTTTTCTTGTGACAAACTTATAATCATCATACACTGAAAAATACAAGGACTACATCTAGCAATGCTTAAACTAACTTCAAAAATTAAAACTTGCATTTGAAAAAATAATTTTAAATATCTAACATTAATTACAGGCACATTAGGTATACATTTGTAATTATTATTCTGCATATTTCAATAAACTTTATAAATTGTATTATCATCTGGATAGAATTTATAAAACCTCAAAATGCAACATTTAAATCTGCACATGTCCTCCAGAGCAGGATTTTTTAGGATCATTTTATTGTATATTTCGAATAACAGTGTGGTGGATTCTATATGGAATCCTTAATCCAACTTGGGGACACGGGACAATAGGATTGAAAAGGAGTGATCATACGAGAGATCCTTCCAAAGACAATAATGTCTGGTTCTTCCAAGGAAATGGTCTTGAGATTATCTTTGTAACTCTTATGTCTTACATACTGTATTCCTTACATACAATCAAGCTAAATAAATCGATTTTACATTCAAGAGAAACTAAAGTTAGTAAAGTGTAACCTGTTGCCGTGGTGCTCTCCTCCATTTCCTCAGTGAGGTTGTCAAGGAACCAGCACCAGCGAGGGGCCGTACCCAGAGACTAGGGAGGGAACAAGTTTAATAATGAAATTACTATGTGCGGTAAATCTTTTGTTAAAATGTAAATAAACTTTAAAATCAATAATACAAGGGTGTTACGCCATAAAAATGAAAAACTGTTATAAAAACTGTACATAAACCTAAAAATTTACTACCGGCAGTTATCAATTTTGTCGAAAGGTTCATTTCAATATTGGGAACAAAGTCTGTTTCTTACTGGTAAGTAATATGTGAGGACTTTCTGGGCTTCATTGGCCATAAATATTAATCCTGATCCAGGCATCATACACATGTCATTGAGATCCACACCTGGTTCTATGGCTGTGTAGGCCTTGCCCTGAAATATGGTTATGGAAAATATGACATCAGACCAATGTACTGTACATTGTTTCTGTGATTGAGGTTTTAGTTACTCTGTAATTTGTGATAAATTATAATTGCTAAGCTTCAACTGCTATTATTGAGTTATTCATAAAAAAAAATCCTTTCATATTGCTTATTAAAACTATTTGATGTGACAAACACATTCAGTCATAACTTAAACTTGTAATAAGATTTTTACATAACAGGGTCCTGGGTTGTGCAAGACATGCCATAAATAATCGAAGCTTATGCCTTTACACACAAGTTTTCAAATGGCAACTAACAATTACCAAATAACAATTACCAACCATTAGTCTAATAAGGTCATATGATATTTTTCTCTTCTGAATATAAATTGATCTTTACAAATGTTCCTACACATGTATACCATGTCCTGGGTTGTTCAAGACATGCCTTAAATAATTGAAGTTATACATTTCCTCAATAAACTTTTCAAATGGCAACTAACACCAACATTTAGTGTTATAATGTCAAATGAAATTTTTCTCTGATGCGTATACAGTATATTGATTTCTATAAATAAGCCTATCAATATGTACCGTGTTTCTATCCCAGAGTTTGAGTATCTTGGTATCCATGGAGGCGACTAGATCTAGATGGTCCAGGAACATGATCTTTTTGATTGGCAATTCATACTGATGGTCCTTGACAACCAGAGGCTTGTTAGATCTCATGTCATACAGTAACACCTGTCAACATTAAAAAAGTGGCTGCAATGGTCAGCCAGCAGAAAAATACTTATTTCAATTGGCAAAGGTCAACTAAAAACTAGTCAATTTAAATATGAAATACGATCTGCTTTTAAACATGTTTTAATATAACAATCAGTAGGCCTAGCCATAACTTACAAAACTTACTTCAATTTACTTGAAGCTATGACCACTTCCATAAAGCTATGACCACTTCCATGAAGCTAAGGTCACTTACATTAAGCTATGACCAATAACATGAAACTTTGAACACATATATTAAGTTAGGACCACATACATGAAGCCATGACCACATACATTAAGCTAATATGACCACATACATTAAGCTATGACCACTTACATGAAGCTATGACCCCTTACATGAAGCTATGACCACTTACATGTAGCTATGATCCCTTTTTTGAACCTTTGACCACTTACATCAAGCTATGACCACTTACATGTAGCTATGATCCCTTACTTGAAGCAATGCCCACTTACATGAAGCTATGCCCACTTACATGAAGCTATGCCCACTTACATGAAGCTATGACCACTTACATGTAGCTATGACCACGTACATGCAGCTATGATCCCTTACATGAAGCTATGCCCACTTACATGAAGCTATGACCACTTACATGTAGCTATGATCCCTTACTTGAAGCTATGCCCACTTACATGAAGCTATGACCACTTACATGAAGCTATGACCACTTGCATGTAGCTATGACCACTTACATGAAGCCATGGCATATATGAAAGTTAGAACCACTTACATGAAGCTATGCCCACTTACATGAAGCTATGACCACTTACATGTAGCTATGACCACTTACATGAAGCTATGACCACTTACATGAATCTATAACCTTTAACATGAAAGTATGACCCCTTACATGAAGCTATGACAACTCACATGCAGCTATGACCACTTACATGCAGCTATGACCACTTACATGCAGCTATGACCACTTACATGCAGCTATGACCACTTACATGCAGCTATGACCACTTACATGCAGCTATGGCCACTAACATGAATGCTCAGACCACTAACATGAAGCTCTGAGGACTTACATGAAGCTATGACCACTTACATGAAGCTATGACCACTTACATGAAGCTATAACGACTTACATGCAGCTATGACCACTTACATGAAGCTATGACCACCTACATAAAGCTATGGCCACTTACATGCAGCTATGACCACTTACATTAAGCTATGCACACTAACATGAAGCCATGGCAACTTAGATAAAGCTATGACCACTTACATGCAGCTATGACCACTTACATGAAGCAATGGCCACATACATGAAGCTATAACCACTAACATGAAGCGATGGCCACATACATGCAGCTATGTCAACTAACATGAAGCCGTGGCCACTTACATGAAGCTATAACCACTAACATGAAGCCATTGTCACTTACTTGCAGCCATGACCACTTACATGCAGCTATGACCACTTACATGAAGCTATGACCACCTACATAAAGCTATGGCCACTTACATGCAGCTATGACCACTTACATAAAGCTATGCACACTAACATGACGCCATGGCAACTTAGATAAAGCTATGACCACTTACATGCAGCTAAGTCCACTAACATGATGATGCCATGGCAACTTACATGAAGCTATAACCATGAACATGAAGCCATGGCCACTTACATGAAGCTATAACCACTAACATGAAGCCATTGCCACTTACATGCAGCTATGACCACTTACATGAAGCTATGACCACTTGCATGAAACTATGACCACTTACATGAAGCTATGACCACTTGCATGAAACTATGACCACTTACATGCCCTGTACTAGTCCCAACTCCCAGCTGCAGGGCACCTCTGAATTTCATTGCAGTAACGGAGGGCACTCCTGTTATTCTGTGGAAGGAAACAGATAATTACAAATGATATTACAGAAAGCACTAATATGTTTCTTACTGTTCTTGTTTTGATAGAACTGACATGTTTTGCACCACCCTACTAATCTACTCAAAATCAAAAGTATTAGCTTGCATTTGATGGTTGTAGATCTTTTGCAAAGTGCACATATGCTTGGAACTCATAAGAAGGGTTGTTACAATTATTTATCTACAGGATTGTGTTACAATGTTTTTTCTCTTATACAAAGTTTGATTTGAAGGTTTTCATTTCATCAGTTGAAAGGTCTTTCACGTCATCACAAGTAAAGAAGGTTGTTAAGAACAACAACACGATCAAGGACTTACTCCAGGTCCTCCATATGGCTGCTCAGGGCTGTGTCCAGAATCCCCACCCTGGAGCGAGCCCGGGGGTCAAAACACTCCACCTGACCCTGACATGAATAATAGACAGTGTTATAAGGAACTCATATATTTATAGCTGACTGATCAATGTCCATACACAGTGGCACCCCTGTACACAGGACGTTTGCGAAAATTATGGTGTATTAAATTATACTTATTCCATTTTAGAGGAAAAATATAAATTTTGGTATAAAGAAGATGAACTAAATAATATAGTATGTACATGTAAGAACATTAATACTGGCAATAAGAACATACAAACAATGAATATTAACACAAAAACATACAATACGGAAATAAATAAATGCATACAGAACATTAATTAAAGGCAAAAAGAACATTAATACATGCAATAAGAACATAAATACAGGCAATAAGAACATTACGACTGATAATAAAAACATTATGACTGGCAAAATCGAACATAAATACAGGGATAAAGACCAGACATATAGGCAATGAGATTGTAAAAACAAGCGAATGACTCACCTCAGAAGTTCCACAGGCCAACAAATGATGGTGCTCATTGAACTCACAGCACTTCACTTCCTTGGCATTGGTCATCAGTGGATTTAGAAACCTGCCTTGTTCCAGATTTATTCGGTACACCTCGGGACTAAGATAACATCAGAAAATACAGCAGTCATAGAAAAAAAGGATTTCAACTCAGCCAGCTCCCTATTCTTATTATTTCTTACGACATAGACAATACAAGTCCACCTTTATAAAATAGAGAATGTGAGCAAGATTAGAGCCGTATTCTCCAACGTTTTCTTTGAATTGAGTCTAAAAATAAAGAACATACATGTAAAATGTTCTATTACCAGTTTTGTTTTTTTTGTTCCAATTTGGGACTATTCCCAATTGAAAACAAGAGGGCCATGGTGGCCCTTGGTTGCTCACCTGAGTAATATTTACGTTCAGCAAGGGTGTTAACGTTGTTTTGTGAAAAGAAAGGGTTCGTTGTTTCAGCAGATATATACATATATGTGTTATAAGTTGTTTTGTGTTTTTGTGTTTATGTTTTTTAAAATAGACATTTGTTACACATTGCGACCAAGATATATTTTGGATAAAAGTTAAATGAGGACAGTAATATAATTATGAGCATCAGCAAAAGAAAATGGAAGTACATTTTCCCACAAATTGTTGTCCAGTTTTGAAACCATGAGATAAGCATCTCAGCATCTTTGGATGTTATAGGGGATGACTACTGCAGTAGTTACAACATGTTTTTGCAAGAACAGCTTTAGATACTGAAAACAATTGTATTTTTTCAATCGAATGAGTTTTTATGAAATAGTTTTTGCATAATTAAATACAATATGTTGAATTGTTATCATATATCAAAATCGGCTGTTAAGAAGTAAATTAGTATGAGAATAATGTACTAGATTTTCAAAATTGATCTTCTTTTAAGGTACAAAACATCACTTGATCTTTCTCAAAGTTACAAATGTGTGCAAATAAAGAAGTAAACACACACAAGAAATTGGAAAATGTATCATATCATAACAACTGTCAAACTATTTGCAATTTAAATGCACAAAACATCTGTAGCATAAATACATTATTTTTGCCAACTGTCAACTGCCAAAACAACTTTTCTTTTTAACCAAACAGTTGTTTGTGCATCTTAAAAGATGTGATAAATTGTTTTTTTTACACCCAAATTGTTTACATTTTTGACATAGTGTTTTAAACAACTGGAACAACTTTCAGACTCACTTTGCAATGATATTTCCAATTGAAACAACAATAATTACTTTTAAAATCATAAATCTTTCATAATCACACACAAACTACTGACTGACTGCAAACAGTAGGCCTAAAATGGTTCAAGTTGTATTCTATCTTATGAATGGTGTCCATCTGACATCAAGACATAGTTCTTTGATGGAAGTGCCCAGTTCATTGGGGCCAATTTCCAGGCAATGTTACACAATCATCAAATGGCTATTTAAGAAGACATCAATCAACGCTATTGCACTGAAACAATGCTAGCAGAGGTATAAATGAGTTTTATTGAGAGTAGGTTAAATGATAAAAAGGTCAAATAAGATTCATAAGTAACAATTCTTGTTGTTTTATTGGTTTAACCACTATGTTGAATTTCTGCAAAAATAAAGAAAACAATCTGAAGAAATGACAATAATTAATTTGAGTAATGCAATAATAATAATTAGATATTTGTGTTGAATTAATTGTTAATGTTTCTGAATCGATTATCATAATCATCATCGTCATCATCATCATCATCATCATCATCATCATCATCATCATCATCATCATCATCATCATCATCATCATCATCATCATCATCATCATCATCAACATCATCATCATCATCATCATCACCATCATCATTATCATAATCATTATCACCATCATTGTGCACCAACATCCTCATTACAACTAGAGTGTTAACATGGTTTAAATATAGTCATATAATGATATTAGGAAAACTGCCGCTCCCCTGGTGGCCATGTTTTTCAACGAACTGGAATTATTTCACAACTCAGTTAAGTTATGATTAGGACAAATGTTCTTACCAAGTTTCATGAAGATTGCACTAAAAATAAGAATTCTGGAGTGTTAACAAGGTTTTACTATAGCAATAAAAGGAAAACACCCCCCCTGGCGGCCATATTTTTCAACTGACCAGAACAATTTTCGAACTCAGCTGAGATATTATTGGGACAAATCTTCTGACCAAGTTTCATGAAGATCAGACTATAAATGTGACCTCTTAAGTGTCAACAAGGCAAAATGTTGACAGAGGACAACGCACAACGGACAAAAGGAGATCCCAAAAGCTCACCATGAGCACATTGTGCTAAGGTGAGCTAAAAAGTATATATTTTTTCTCAAATTGGACCTTAAAATTATTTCAATAAGTCTTCACATGTCAATTATCTCCATACCCAGCTCTATAAGTTGAGCCTTAGAAAATATAAAATTGAAATCACTTTTATTCTTAATTTTAAAGTATTTGTAAGCATAAAATCAACAACATGAATTTCCCAATTTAACGCAAAAGTACGAGAAATTATCCAATCCAAAGGGACCCAGCTCTTTTCCAATAATGGTGAAAAAAAAACCCACTGATTACATTCTGCTTGTTAAGACAAATTGGCATTAAACACTTCTAATTACATCAATCTTCATTTAGAACAATGTGCATAGAACACAAGCATTTTCAGCAATCTCCATATATTCAGACTTTGAAGTATTTTTTTCCTTTTAAAGACTTTCCATAACTCTCAACTTTAAGAATGGATTGGTGAATATAGGCCCTGGTTGGTCAATACACGCTCTGGTTAAAAATTTACCTGTGCATGATTTGCAAGTTTGTGCTTATTTTCATCATTGTAAATATCCTAGAACATCAAGAGAAAAGGATGATTGTCAGAATTAAAACCCCATCATTTGTAAAATAATTATACAGTGTAATCTATGTGCTAAAATTGTTTTTTGACCACTGACAGGCCGTTGAAACGAAATCTGTACCTGACACTTGCGATGAACAGGTCACAGTTGGCAGGATAATAAGCGAGATCACGGCCATACTTTGGCACCCTTGTTCTGTAGTAGCGGCCAAACTGTGAGTGGAACTCTATGTAACGGTCATTCTGCAGAAATGCTATCTGTAAACATCAGAATTGTGATACAGAAAGATGGAATTGTGACATGCCATTAAGAAAATTCAAATAAGTCCAATATAAGAGATTTAAATCTGAAGTTTCATAACAATAGCTCACTTTAAGTTTTTAATTATTCAGACACTGCTGAAAGCTTTTAAACAAAAATGAAGATCAACATCAAAAAAATTGTTTTATTTTGATATCCAAAATACATTCAACATTTTTGACACAAAATCATCATAAGAGACTACATACATTATACCTTTGAATAATCGTCAGAGAGAAACTGAAATTGCACAACGTCTGAATCAAGGCCTCTCTCAAACTTCATTGACAACTGATGGACATCATAACATCTCACTCTTGGTTTATAGGACCCTACAAAATATTTTATTAAGTTAAAGCAAATGTCTTCTGCTCTCATATGCAAAAAACCTTTCTTAGATTAAATACAAAGAATTTACCTGAAACTTCATTATCTTTACAACTGTTTTAGTTGGATTTCTTAAACAAGTTGAATTGTTCGAACAATTTTTTTTCATAAAGTATATCGTATATCATTATTTACTTGTTGGGAATAAGAAAGGCCATGCTTTGGTGCCAATTTAGCGTATGCACATCATAGAAGTTGATGTTATTGTTAATGCTATGTTTTCATGTAATCATTAAATAAAATTAAAAGTTAAGACACTTTGAACATTCAATAAATGTTATGTAATCTCACTCATACACTTTGTTGTTGTGGCTGAACATGACAATAAATTTACAAACGTAAGAAACATAAAGGAAGCAAATAGCATTATTATTATTAGAATTTGATATTTGGAGAAACTGAAAGAAGAAAAGGACAATCAGCATTTGGTAGAGTTCAACAGAATATGTATGTATGTTATACAATGTATAACTACTTAATCTGACAACCGCTGAATGCAACCTCATTAGTATTAACACCAATAACGACTAAGCAAACCTGCAACATATATGTACTGTCCATCAGGTGAGACCTGGATACAGTGGCTGACCGTGGGCATGTCAAAGTCCTGGATGAGCTCAATACGACGCTGGAGATCTATACAGAGAAAGAGCATGTACAGGGATGAGTGTGTTACCCTTGTATCTACACGACATTTCATTATCAGATACTACAGTTGAACGTATCTTTCTAATGATAAATTTTGCCACAATTTACTGCAATTCTGTGTATTGAATTATGTGAGTACATATCTTTAGGTGACACTTAATTTGGGTCTGGAGAACTTTGCATTTTATGTTTTCAATTTGCAAAATGAAGACTATGGAAAAATAAACTTAATTTCGGCAGTGCAAAAACTTTTGTACATTTGTATTTATTAGATCAACAGTTATAATGTCAGAGTAATATATCAATATGGGGCACACGAGAAAATTGATGTAAGGTGCTTGAAAAAATGATAAGTTTTATGTTCCAAGTGTATATACTATAATAACAGAATTTATCTGTAATAACTCTTTATCCACAGTTTATGCTTATGAAACCACAAAAATGATTGCTACAAAGCACACATGATTGTTAGCATTTATCTTTGGCAAAATATGATAATTGATAAAATTAACAAAGACACTTACCCACATCTTGCTTTTGAAGCGACCTTTTCTTTCTGTCTGATAGCCACTGTAAGGCATACGTCAAAATTTAATGTTAGGTTAAGAGATACACTTATTACAACAGTTTTTTTAAAATTCATACTTTGTTTTCACAAGAAAAGACAATCTAAAACCTGTAAGAAATGTAAGACAAAAAGTAATGGTTATAATATGATTGTGTGTGCTTATCTGACAAAATGTATCACATAACAGAATAAGTGCCATGCCTGATACATGTATATATGTATTACAAAAACAAATAGGGCAGTAATCTATTTTACGTTTCATCATACCACTAGGCCCTCTTTTTAGCAAACACAAAAATAAGCACTATGAACCTGCATATTAAGCACTTTTGAATATGCTTAATTACATCTATTCTTGAAGACATTGTAGGCAATTGCATATACATTCATTATATTTGTAAAATAAGCTGTATGCTGTTTTATTTCTTTTAGTATGTATAATAATTATGTGATTCAATTTTGGTATCAAATTGTTTCTTTTGTTGAATCTGATTTGTTTATAATGAAAATGATGAATTATATCCTATTGGAGCATTAATTATGACATTCAACAAAACATTGACTAATGTTAACACCCAACTCTTCTGATTTATAAATATATAAGTTTACTTTATTTGTGTTGTTAATTGGTGAAAAGTTCAGATATATCAAACTTTCTTAAAAACGTGTTTCTAGGTCGATTTCTATAACGCTTAAAGGTTACTTGTACTGATTGTACCTTTTTGTATAAGTTGAATAATATGGACATACAAAATACATGCCTTTAAATAGAGCTTGATGTAATGCATTGGTTATCATGTGTAAATAATGCATCATGTGTTCAAATTGTGAACATGAACAATCTATTGATACTGTCTTATGGGCTTTCAAAATGTAAAAAAGTCTGAATTTTGCCAATGTACTTGTACCCTCCAAAGTTTCAATAAACTGTAAAGACTTGCAAGATTTGGTTGACCTCTGTTGTGTTTGTTGCATTTTCCAGTTAAGTTAGCATTTGAAATCAACCATAAAATCTATGGAAAAAAATGAAAAACTGGGATTTTTTTATTATGTCATGATTATATATTATGCTATATGCTTGCTGAATTTTCATTAAGATGTTACATCAAAAATAATTTATAAATACATGTCTATGAATGATTATAAACACATTAATAACCTTTAATTATCACCACGCTTTTTGAAAAGCATGGGGATATTGTGGTTATCTCCGCCGTCCGTCTGTCTGTCTGTCCTGGCCACTATCTCCTCCTACACTATAAGCACTAGAACCTTGAAACTTACACACATGGTAGCTATGAGCATATGTGCGACCCTGCACTATTTGGAATTTTGATCTGACCCCTGGGTCAAAAGTTATGGGGGTTGGGGTGGGGCCAGGTCAGAGATTTTCACTCATTTTTTAATGTTATTTAACATTAACTTCTTCATTTCTACACCGATTTACTTCAAATTGATACTGAACATCTCTTATGACAATACGGTCAATCTCAACTATGCATGGCCCCATTACCATCCCGGGGGCGCCCCGCCCACATAGACCACGCCCACCCAAAATTGCCTTTTACTATAACTTCTTGATTTCTACACCGATTTACTTCAAATTGATACTGAACATCTCTTATGACAATACGGTCAATCTCAACTATGTATGGCCCCATTACCAACCCTGGGGCGCCCCCGCCCACATAGACCACGCCCACCCAAAATTGCCTTTTACTTTAACTTCTTCATTTTCTACACCGATTTACTACAAATTGATACTAAACATCTCTTATGACAATACGGTCCATCTCAACTATGCATGGCCCCATTACCAACCCTGGGACGCCCTCGCCCACATAGACCACGCCCACCCAAAATTGCCTTTTACAATAAATTCTTCATTTCTACACCGATTTACTTCAAATTGATACTGAACATCTCTTATGACAATACGGTCAATCTCAACTATGCATGACCCCATTACCAACCCTGGGGCGCCCCGCCCACATAGACCACGCCCACCCAAAATTGCCCTTTACTATAACTGCTTGATTTCTACACTGAATTACTTCAAATTGATACTGAACATCTCTAATGACAATACGGTCAATCTCAACTATGTATGGCCCCATTACCAACCCTGGGGCGCCCCCGCCCACATAGACCACGCCCACCCAAAATTGCCTTTTACTATAACTTCTTCATTTCTACACCGATTTACTTCAAATTGATACTAAACATCTCTTATGACAATACGGTCAATCTCAACTATGCATGGCCCCATTACCAACCTTGGGGCGCCCTCGCCAACATAGACCACGTCCACCCAAGTTGCCTTTTACTATAAATTCTTCATTTCTACACCGATTTACTTAAAATTGATACTGAACATCTCTGATGACAATACGGTCAATCTCAACTATGCATGGCCCCATTATCAACCCTGGGGCGCCCCCTGGGTCAAACATGCGGCGTGGGGATACGCGTCGGCCTCTGCCGCGCCATTTCTAGTTGGTCTTTAATTTTGTTTGTTTTTTTCAAATCTTTATCGTCTGTGATAATAATAAATAATTAATTGTGTTGATAGTGTCGAACCGCCATCTTGAAAATAGGTTCTACTTGAGCTGTGAATTCTGACTGGGTTAACTGTTTTCAAGATTTACATGCTCTAAAAAGCCTTAACACTGACATAGCAGGGGAGGTTAATTTCTTGTGAAAAAATGTAAGTATGGATTATACTCATAAATAAACGATTTTGTGTTACTTAGAAACACTATTGGATTGAACAAGGAGGAAATATTTGATAAGAACATATCAAATTGTGATAACAATATTTAGCAGTTTTTGTAGATTTTTTATTATCAAAACAATAGTGATTGTGCCAAAACGTTTTCCGTAACAAACTCAATTTACTGCATCATAAGCCAACATTCTATCAAGGGATTTCAAGCTATCTCACTACCCAGGACTCATAAAAGAACCCACTTCTCAACAAGCACCTACCATACAGGGATTAAATGAGTGAACAGCTTGACACAACAGTTTGTGTATCTATCTATCTATATACTGCCAAGCGCCCTTTACAGCATTATAGGCAGAGGGACATTATCGAGTCCGTTTCCTGGGAAGAACCAGTAATAGGTGTCTATGGAGGAGATAATGAGAATGCTCCCCGAGTTGGGAGCGAACCCACAAACTCCCGATCGCTAGGCGGACATCTCATCCACTACACCACCGCGATCTTTATGTAAATTCATGTCTGTCTCGAAAAGTAGAATACGTTAAGTTATTATTAAACTGTCAATCTAGTCTCATTTATAAGACGCGCAAAGAATTTAGAGATACTTTTTATATGGGCTAAATTCTTTGGAACGTCTCATCGTTGAAGGACCTTTTTTGTGGTGGAAACCAGAAAGTTTAAATTTTCATCAATTTGCGTAAAATTGCAAAATAACATTACCAACTCTTTCAGTTTTAATTCAGAAGTTCATTTTTACATCAAATATCGTCGATTCGAAGTTAGAAAGGCATAAATTCTTCAGTTAAACTTCTGCTTAAATCGCAAAACAATCACTGACCTGTAGCCATGTCATGAAACTGATTTAAATATGAACCAATCAGAAGAAGGCATTACGGTGTAACGTGAACGCGTAATTTTATTTAACATGAGCTTTTAACACCGACTTTTACCTAACTAGATCTAGTATGCTAATCTTTGTCGATTTAATAAGCATATGTTCAAAACAGATATGGTGCAGTTTCTATTCACTGTTCTAAGTTTCAGGAAGTGTTTATGCATGTCTTTTTCGCACCTCTGTCTGTGTTGTTTTATGTACTTACATTCTACGTTACAAAGGACGGTATACTGTACGATCTGTATCAATATTATTTATGTAAAGTATAAAAATAAAAGATGTACTTTATTTCAGAACTTTCTAATTGTCAATTTAGAAAAAAAACAATGCTAAATTAATCCAGAAAAGTATAACATCGGTTTACTATGTAACGCGCTGCACCAAAACAGACGAACGCAAACTGTATTTTACGCTGTTTATTCTTCCACTTTAAACCAGATGCTTTACATCGAGGTCGTGTTATCGATTTATATCTACACAGCGAGCGAATCGAGAGATATTGAAAAATTGAATAGTGGTTGGATTTAAATTGCTCAGGCGTGCAAAATTCAAAGTGTCATTACATAATTTTTACGGAACATTATCGAGAAATGAATTTTCTACACAGGTATGTAAATATTATTGCAATCCGTTGTTATTAAGTGTCTTATATCGGGGCTTGAATGTTGCGCACAAAATCCTTGCGCAACAATATAGACAAAGAACAAAAAATTCCCACCACATAATTGGTCTTTCACCCTTTGTACGCTCCAAATATTACCCATATAAAAAGTAGCTTTATATTTAAGAGCGTCAAAAATTTGGACTCACTGGCAATCCAAACCTCGTAATGACAATGTCACAAACATTAGATCACACATTCACTGTTTAGATTTAGGTCAAAAATGAAGTAAACACAATTCATTTGGAGAAATTTATTTTAAACAAGATCAACCATCGAACACAATATTATTTCTATTGATGTTTTTATAATACCTCAGGTAATGATTTCCCTGCACTCAGGTTGTATATTTTCACATTATTTGGCGTTGAAACCTGCATCTTGTTTACAAATGTAACTTTTCTTGAATCTTTTTCATCAAAACAACTTCCATGCTGTTTCCGGTTGTCGGTGTGAAATTAGTGATGTACTCCTCTATTTTATCCGGCAATAGTAAGCTCCCCTGAAAGCGGAAGCTAGAAAACAACAATGGCAGAAACTGAAACAGAATCACATGAGAAGATTGATTACATTACACCTGCTTATGGTATTAAATTTTGCTTTAAATTACTTATTTTAAACTCGTTTTCTCTAAGATATTTCATGCAACGTAAACAAAATAAATCAACAGTATCTTAATGGCAGTATATTCGGGTATAATAATTCGGACTAATAATTATTGATTTGTTTACAGATTATGATCATTTCTGAAGGATGTCATTAAATTCTTAAGTTTGAACAAAATAACTTCAATAAAAAAATGTCAAGTATAACATTATCAGGGCTCTTGCTTGCTTAAAATTTACTTTCACCACCCATTCTCCATCATTAACCAGGTTTTCCGAAGGAAAAAACTGGTTATTAGATTGGCGAATGCGGGCGGGCTGGCTGGCGGGCGGGCGGAACAAGCTTGTCCGGGCCATAGCTATGTCGTTCATTGTCAGATTTTAAAATCATTTGGCACATTTGTTCACCATCATTGGACGGTGTGTCGCGCGAAATAATTACGTCGATATCTCCAAGGTCAAGGTCACACATTGAGTTCAAAGGTCAAAAATGGCCATAAATGAGCTTGTCCTGGCCATAACTATGTCATTCATTGTGACATTTTAAAATCATTTGGCACATTTGTTCACCATCATGGGACGGTGTGTCGCACGAAAGAATCACGTCAATATCTCCTATGTCAAGGTCGCCACGACTAAAAATAGATTTTTTTAAAAAACAAACTTACAAAGGGGGTCAATTTTGTTTGTTCATTTCAAAAGTTCAGTTTGAGTTTTCTCCCTTTATCAGATTTTTTTTTCACAATGAAAACCTGGTTTTGTGACAATTTTGTCCCTTGTTTTAATTTATTTTGCCACTGTCAAGAATTACAAATGGCAGCTGGGGCTCTGATATTATATATAAATGAATATTATTGTAGCCTAAAAAAGATTAAATAAGTAAATCTAAGCCAATTTGAACCCAGGTCATCAGATGGTTAAGATCAAAAGGCTTTTAACCTAAAAGGTTATCAAGACCGCAGTGTTGTAGTTGACAGTCCGCCTAGCGATCAGGAGGTATTGGGTTCAATCCCCACTGTGGGAGCGTTCTTTCAATCTCCCCAAAAGACACCAAGTACTGGTTCTACCCAGGCCAAAGACTCATTCAATAGTCAAATTGCGTCAATGCTTCAGAGGAGTCCTTCAATTAATGGGAAGAAGAAGAAGACGAACCTCTTGACCATCCTGACAGATCATGAAGCTCATGTTAACAGAAATTGTACAAAAACAACAGAAAAAATCAAAATAACTAATGTGTTTTTTGCATTTAAAACCTTGTAATTTCATCTATTTTATACGATGACAACTCACATGTTTTTGATAATGTTTCTTTGTCATTTATGTTAGTTTGCTCTATTAAAGTCACTTTTCTTTTACTTTTGGGCACTACCAAATAGCACAATTTTCAGTTTTACTATCTATGAATAAGTCCCTATAATAGTTAACCCCTCACAGCTGTTTGTTAAATAATGACTGGAAGCTCCTACATACTTCTCAAGAAATTTCCATCTAGCTAGATTTCTGTTTTTCAAAAATTATTATAAAATAAAGAGGCATTTGATCATACATAATTATTAATATGATAATTATTTTAAGGGAACGAAACAGGATTGATTCAAACTATTTTTTATATTTTATGTTCCATTTTCAGCTTGTGATGAAAAGACAAAGGAAGGCTATGTACGTGTTATAGTAGCCATTAAGAACCTTGCAATCAGCCGGGACATTGTGAGACATGGGCTGAGACCCAAGATGGTGAAAAAAGCTTCCAACGCCAAAGTGGAAGTTGTATTTGAGAATCAGTATGTTGTACAATATAAATATTACAAAAATCAAGTGAAGAACTGCTTCACTGAAAATTTGTTTGCTATGATTCATTAAATCAAAGTGAAGCATGGTTAAGTTGATCACATACTTGATAGCATTGGCCTTATACTTGAAGAATATTGATTGATTCTCTTTGACTGCGATGTGCCAACAATTTCATATCTATCTTACCCAATTTGTAGAAGAACAATCCTTCTGCAATGTCTGACTGGGAGTTGTATTTCAAATTTGATTATATTTTATGATATTGTATTGGCCTGCCTGTCAACTTTTGTAAATTGTATTATCTTGATTGATCTTATACATTAAATTTAAAATTACCAGGCTATCATAAGATATTTTTGTTGTAATCTGTGAAGATGATGTAAGTTATTTTGTCAGTATTGATCTCAAATAGGGCCCCCATCACATGAAAAATAGTGTGTGTTTTCAAAGAATTTTAGCCCAAATTCACAATTGCCGGCAGGTGTGCATACAACTTTTTTCAGCTGATTAAAAGATGTTTATATGAAAAGGCTTACACTATGTTCAATTGTTAATACTGTGAATACACTAAAGCATTTGTAGAATAATTTGATAATAGATTGGTTGAAATTGGCAAAAGTGATTTACAATTAAAAAAAAACAACAATAAAATTGCAGTCCCATTGTTAGATCTTTAGGTGTGCTATTATTTAAATATATTGTTAAAAAGACAACATGGAAAAATGTGTTTGCTTTGCTGCAGGAGATATAAAATGCTTAAAAACCTGATGGCAATATTTAATACTGGCACACTCATAGATGATAGAGTACAATACAAGTTTGACAAGTATAATATAGGAAATGATTGTGCACTGGCAGGGCTCTGTGTGTAACAGTGAATGGCGAGAAAGATGCCATGAAAGGCAAGAACTTCCAGCTGAAAGTACGGAAACTGCCCCATGAGATCGACAGTGACAAGAGCTATTATAAAGTAAGTACATCATCAAACAGTCATATTTGATGCTCTGATTTTGATGGTTTACTATATTTTAGCTTTTATTTTATGTACACTACTTAATATAAGCCTTTTGAAAGATTTGCATGCAACTTTGGTTAAATGGCAAAATCAGTTGTACAATATGCTGAAAGCTTTCTACTTAGCTTAAAATTACCAAGTTATTTTTATTACTGGTCTATAGCTCACCTGTGCACAATGTGCTCATGGTGAGCTTTTGTGATTACCTTTTGTCTGTTCACTCTGTTGTGCGTCACCTGTTGTGCATTGTCAACATTTGTCTTGTTAACACTCTAATGGCCACATTTATTGTCTAATCTTCATGAAACTTGGTCAGAAGATTTGTCCTAATGAAAACAGTTTGAAAATGGTCTCTGTTTGTTGAAAAACATGGCCACCAGGGAGCGGTGTATTTTTCCTAATATCACTATAGTAAAACCTTTTTAACACTCATGAAGTTCCATTTATTGTTCTATCTTCATGAAACTTGGTAGGAATATTGTTCGAATCACTAATGATATGGATGAGTTCGAAAATCGTTTCAGTCTGTTAAAAAACATGGCCGCCAGAGGTGGGGCTTTTATCCTTATATGGCCATAGTAAAACCTTGTTTACCTCCTTAGGAGTCACATGTATGGACCTATCTTTATGAAACTTGGTCAGAACATTCAATTTTGTTCTAAAGATAGCTTGCCTGGGTTCGAAGATGGTTTTGGTTCATCGAAAAATATGGCCTCCAGGAGGCAGGGCCTTTTTCCTTACATGGCTACAGTAAAACATTGTTAGCACTCTAGAAGTCATATCTTTAGTCCAATCTTCATTAAATTGGGTCAGAACCTTTGTTCTATGATATCTAAGTTGAGTTCAAAAATGGTTCCCATCTGTTGAAAAATGTCTGCCAGAGGGCTGGACATTTTTATGCCCTCGGATTAAATGATCGGGGGTATATTGTTTTTGGTCTGTCTGTCTGTCTGTCTGTCTTTTCTGTCCGTCTGTCTGTCTGTCTTAGTATGTGTGTGTCTGACACTCAAATTTAACCTTGGTCATAACTTTTGCAATATTGAAGATAACTTGATATTTAGCATGCATGTGTATCTCATGGAGCTGCTCATTTTGAGTGGTGAAAGGCCAAGGTCATCCTGCAAGGTCAAAAGTCAAATATATGGCTTCAAAGCAGCGCAATAGGGGGCATTGTGTTTCTGACAAACACATCTCTTGTTCCTTATATGGCTATAGTAAAACCTTTTTAACACTCTAACAACATTTTTTGTCCAATCTTTATTTAACTTGGTCAGAACATTTGTTTTAATGATGGCTCAGCTGAGTTTGAAAATGGTTCTGGTCCGTTAAAAAATATGGCCGCCAGGAGGCTGGGCATTTTTTCTTATATGGCTTTAGTAAAATCTTGTTAACTGTCTACTTGATATCTTGGCCAAGTTGGAAAATGGTTTCAGAAGCAACTCAAAAGTTGCTTAGAGCAGTGCAGTTCCCCGTATTCGCAGGTGAACGACTGTAGGCCTCTGGCCTTCTTGTTGTGTTCTCTTTACCCAGACAAACAGATAATTGATGTTTATATAGCCCACTCCCACTAGGGTACTGAATGTTTTGAGTAATGCGCCAAACACAAACTTAATTTTTCTCCAGTAGGCATGCTATCATGGCATCACATGCGCTCCTGCCATTATGATTATGTCATGGCTATTCTCAACTTTGGAGTTTTACCACTGTTAATCCATTGAAATTTAAGCAATGACTAAATTATTGCAAACAACTTAACAAAACAATTATTATGTAGCAAACTTAATACCACTTTGAAACATTTTAAATTTCAAGATATAAATAAAGATGGATCTGTAAAATATGCAGACAAACCCCAGTGGTATGCTTGTGTTTCTATTGTCAGGCAGATGAAGACAAACCCCTGTGGTATGCTTTTGTTTCTTTTGTCAGGCGGATGAATACAAACCCCTGTGGTATTCTTGTGTTTCTATTGTCAGGCGGATGAAGACAAACCCCTGTGGTATTCTTGTGTTTCTATTGTCAGGCAGATAAAGACAAACCCCTGTAGTATGCTTGTGTTTCTATTGTCAGGCAGATGAAGACAAACCCTTGTGGTATGCTTGTGTTTCTATTGTCAGGCAGGTGAAGACAAACCCCTGTGGTATTCTTGTGTTTCTATTGTCAGGCAGATTAAGACAAACCCCTGTGGTATGCTTGTGTTTCTATTGTCAGGCAGATGAAGACAAACCCCTGTGGTATGCTTGTGTTTCTATTGTCAGGCGGATGAAGACAGATTGCTTCTGTTCCTGTGCAAGCTGCAGAACAAGTCCTGGTACCCTGAACTTGACAATGGCCTTGACCTTGAAGATGAGGAGGATTGAGAGGGAGCAACAACGTGATTGCAAACTCCGCCTTACGTATAGTGAAACAAACACCTATTGGTGTGTTGTAATTATTCATATTAGTAGATAGTGTTTCCAAAAGGCTGTTAATCGTACAAATTGTTTTTGTTTTTTTTCACTTTATACATTTGAGTTGTGTTTCAGATATTCAATAATAATAGATAAAATAACATTTAATTTAACTTCAGAATTCATGTATGCAAAAAAGAAAGAATGTATATATTTACTTATTATGGAAGTGATCAATAGTTTTCCCATTCTGATGTCTAATGATTGAAAAAGATGTAAATGTAAGAAAATCATTGACCTCAATAATATAACAAGTTCTAGTGTTTTAGACACACAAAGAAGATTGATTTCAGGAGAAGTGCAATTCATGTGCATTTAAAAGAAAATTTAAGTTTAAATGTTTACTGAATCTGTACTGCAGATTTCCTCATTCATGATGTGTTTATGCATGTAGTGTTCATGATTATTGTTATGATTTATTATTAGTTAAATTCATGGTTATAAGATGTTTCATTTAAATATTCAAATGTTTATGTTAACTCTTTATAGCTTAAATATTTAAGCATTTTAAAAATGTCTGATCACAGCATGCTCATGGTGAGCTTTTGTAATTGCCTTTTGTCGGGTTTTCTTTGTTTTTTCATGTGTCGTCAACCTTTAATGATGTGTCAGCTTTTGTAGAAAATGGATCAGGTCTATTGAAAAACATAGCCTTCAAGGGGAAAAGCAGTTTTCCTAATATGGCTATAGTTGAACCTTTTGAACACTCTAGATATTACTGTTGTTCAAGTTTTCTAATTATAACTCTGTCAAGTATGAAAGCGGTTCCAGTGAATTGAAAAACTTGGTTGGTTGTGAGAGAGGGGGATCCTAATATGACTTTATTGATAATTTGTGAACACTAGAAGTCACATTTTTCGCCGAATTATAATACTTTCTTTCTAATGATATGTTGGCCCTTTTAAAAATGCTTTGAGTCCATTTAACATTATGGAGGCAGTTAAGTTGAGTACCGTTGGGTCGTTGGCCCACTCGTTATTGTCTTTCTGCTATTCAGCTGAATGTTAAATTTTGATTGTTCTGTGAACTAGGAAGATAAAATAGCATCTTGTGAAATGCATAACAGTGAGTTAGCATTACTTTGGACCCACTATGTTATGGAATTATTAATTTTTTATCCTATGCTGTTTAGTAAGTAAATTTGTTAGTTAAGAATAGATATTACTTTCTTTACATGTTGTTAAAATATCTGTTTTTGGTAATCAGATGTTGCATTGGTTAAGTTCATTGAAGTATCCTTCAAAATCAGTATTACAAACATGTCAGGATGTTCTTGTAGTATTTGTTTGCGGATGACATAGCAGTTACCTTTACTGCTTTAGTTAAAACAAAATTAGTTAAAACAAAATTTTCTTAGTTTTTGTTTTTTTGACATCATAGTCTTCATTATGAAAAATATGTTAAAGAGTTGTTGCTGCTGCTGGTAGGTGTCTGTAACTGCTGTTTATTGTCACAAAGTTAAGTAAATTGTCAATAAATGTTGAATAAATAAGTCAGTAAATAATTAAGTTATTATAAGTTGTGCAATATCTTTTACAGCTTATTTATAAAGTTTGTCAGGTTTTACATTGGGCATTTCACTTTGTGTTTGGTTTGTAATTCATCTTCATGGTTACTTATTTCATTATTTTTGTAATGTTATGTTCAGTGTTCAACAATACTTTTGTTGCTTTAATTTTTAAGGCTTTGTTTTAAAAACAATTTGCTTTTAATTTATATGTCACTTATATGTAATTTTAACATATTTGTACACATTTTTAGTTACTGAAATTCCTACATACAAATTAAGAGTGTAATGCTGCTTAAACATAAGTATGCACATTGTCTGCTGTGCATCTTGGTGTAATTGGGGATTTAATTCACTGGTTTTAATTGTTGTTTCACAAGTGTCACTTTTTACATGGCAAAGATAAAATAGCAATATGTATAAGCCTTTATTACCATTTTCCCTGTTTCCAAGTAGGTGTCCATACCTAAGGAAAATTGCTGAATTTGTGTCCTAGTGGAAACTACTACCTACATTCTACCCTTTTTATGTCCCTCACCACTATAGTGGGGGACATATTGTTTTTGCCCGGTCTTTTGGTTTGTTGCTTTGTTTGTGTGCTTGTTTGTTTGTTTGCGCCAACTTTAACATTTGCAATTTCTTTTGCAATATTGAAGATAGCAACTTGATATTTGGCATGCATGTGTATCTCATGGAGCTGCACATTTTGAGTGGTGAAAGGTCAAGGTCAATCTTCAAGGTCAAAGGTCAAATATAAAGCTTCAAAGCGGTGCAAAAGGGAACATAGTGTTTCTGACAAACACATATCTTGTTGTTTAAATGTTTGTTACAAATGCTGTTAAATTTAATTGCTTGGGTTGGTAATGACATGTGTTGTTTACATTCATTTACCTTTGTACTTGAATAAATATACACGGTTGTACTGAAGTTTATTTCTAAAGGATGCAGAATCAGTATTTATATCATGTATGTTGGTTGTGGATATATTGTACAATTATACCTTTGTATTACGATGTAAGGCGTACATATATATTCTGTTATATACTTTATGGTTTGTAGGCGTATTGTATAGTACTGTCATGTATAACTTACATATTTCTCAATCCTGTACCTCTTTTACAAGGTTATGTTGTTTCAACTTCAAACTTTATAAAACTTACTAATAATTCTTGGGTTGACAATCTGTCACTTCTTACCTAATGAATGATTTTATCTACAAAATTGCAACAGTATTTATACAGCATCACCAACGTTTTTCTTTTAGCAGACCTTATTGCATGAAAATTCATTTCTATCAAAGGGACTATCCTTTTATATATAGTTTATGGTATTTGCTTTTTCTTCTCCTGTAATATTATTCAGCTTTAAAACCAAACTAAAGAACTTATAAATATTGACTTCATTAATTATGCCCCTCTTCGAAGATACTTCCCATGCCCATTGGATTTGGAAAGTAGATGACCCCTTTAAAATAGGGTCAGTAGGTTAAAGATCAAGGTCACTGTCACAATAAGTGTGAAAATCATTTCCAATCAATAACTCGTATACAAATTTACTGATTCACATGTGCATTCGCCTTGGACAGTAGATGACCCCTATTGAAATTGGGGTTACTAGTTCAAAGCCCTATTAAAGGGGGGGGGGGGGCATATGCCACCGACCGCGGACACTCTTGTCAATTATTGGAAACCACATTCGACTCTGTAAGCTATAACATTGTGATTTTTACATTATGCTGTAATTACTATTTTGTACATTTTTTGTCTCTTTAATCAATTTGAGGCGTTTCTATATTATACTTCTTTTTATCTTTTTATAGTCTTGTCTTTTTATGCCCACGGATCAATAGATTGGGGGTATATTGTTTTGGCCTGTCTGTCTGTCATTCTGTCCCAAAACTTTAACCTTGCAGTAAAGTTTTGCAATAACTTTTGAAATATTGAACATAGCAACTTGTTATTTGGCGTGCATGTGTATCTCATGGAGCTGCACATTTTGAGTGGTGAAAGGTCTAGGTCATCCTTCAAGGTCAAAGGTAAAAAATTTAATATAGTAAAGTTTTGCAATAACTGTTGCAATATTGAACATAGCAACTTGATATTTGGCATGCATGTGTATCTCATGGAGCTGCACATTTTGAGTGGTGAAAGGTCAAGGTCATCCTTCAATGTCAAAGGGCAAATTTATGGCTTCAAAGCGGCGCAATAGGGGTCATTGTGTTTCTGACAAACTCATCTCTTGTTTATACATGTTTTACTTATCATAATTGTTCAATGGAATTTATTATTTTATTTTAGTTGCTTTTATGAAACCTTACAAAAAATTCATGTTCTGGTGCTATTTTATAAATGGTTTTGTTTCTGTCTTATTTTAGTTTTTCTAAAATAATAAGATTTTAAAATGCTTTACAATTTTGACTTTGCTAACCAGTTTGTTAATAGTATGTCTATGCATTTCTCTGCATGAATTGATACGTCAGTCTTATCCTCCATTTCTCATTTGTATTCATGATATTATTATTCTTTAATCTCGAAAATGAGTTTCTTGAAATGTGACAGTAACTGTAAAATAAATTTGATATACGAGTCAACAAGGATCTTTATTTGTTAATTGGTCTTAGTTACTAAAAATATCAACAACACTTTAAATGAGATACATGTACTAATGAAGTACATATATACTTTGCCATTCAAGGCTTAATATGGTAGTATATTATAAGTATATATACACCTGGAGCTGTTTGAACTTTAATTGGATTTGTTATTTAATAGAGCCTCATGCATGCAATTTCTTCCAAAACTAAATTAATGACATGTGAACATAAACATTGTGTAGTTCTTATTACTCTTAACTTACATGCTTTAACGCAGAAAAATTAAATACAAAATAAAGCATACATTTACAAAATTATTTAAATAATTGTTTTAATAATTTTTAGCTCGACTATTATATATAAAATATATATAGTGGAGCTATCTTATTCACCCCGGCGTCAGCGTCGGCGTTAGCGTCTGCGTTAGCGTCTGCGTTAGCGTGCAAATGTTTAAGTTTTTGTACTACCCCAAATATTTTCATTGTGCCTTGACATATTGCTTTCATATTTTGCATATAAACAAGAGCAGACAATTCTATCAAGCATTTTGTCATAATTATGGCCCCTTTTCCGCTTACAATATGCAGCAAATGTTAAAGTTTGCGTACTACCCCAACTATTTTCAATGTCCCTTTACATATTGCTTTCATATTTTGCATACTTGTTAACCATCATGACCCCAACCTATAAACAAGAGCAGACAACTGTATCAAGCATTTTGTCATAATTATGACCTCTTTTTGACTTACAATATGCAGCAAATGTTAAAGTTTGCATACTACCCCAACTATTTTCAATGTCCCTTTGCTTTCATAATTTGCATACTTGTTAACCATTATGACCTCAACCTATAAACAAGAGCAGTATCAAGCATTTTGACAGAATTATTGCCCCATTTATACTTACAATATGCATATTATTGATAAATCTATGTTAAAGTTTGCGTACTTCCCCAAATTATATTTCCTATCTCCTTTTACATATTTCTTTTATATTTTGCATACTTGTTAACCAACATTACCCCAACTTATAAACAAGAGCATACCACTGTATCAAGCATTATGACATACTTATGGCCCATTTTACACTTACATAATTGAACATTTTGCTTAAATTGCCATAACTTCTTTATTTGTGATCACATTAGCTCGACTATTATATATGAAATATATATAGTGGAGCTATCCTACTCACCCCGGTGTCAGCGTTACTGTCTGCGTTAGCGTTAGCGTGCAAACGTTAAAGTTTTCGTACTACCCCAAATATTTTCTTTGTCCCTTGACATATTGCTTTCATATTTTGCATACTTGTTTACCAACATGACCCCAACCTATAAACAAGAGCAGACAACTGTATCAAGCATTTTGACAGAATTATTGCCCCTTTTATACTTAGAATATGCATATGATTGATAAATCTATGTTAAAGTTTGCGTACTACCCCAAATAATTCCTATATCCTTTGACATATTGCTATTATATGTTGCATACTTGTTTACCAACATGACCCTAACCTATAAACAAGAGCAGACCACTGTATCAAGCATTTTGACATAATTATGGCCCCTTTTACACTTAGATTATTGAACATTTTGCTTAAATTGCCATTCCTTCTTTATTTATGATCACATTTTATTATTACTTTGACAAAACAACACTTACCTGAATACCACAATGGATTCTACCTAAACAATTCCCCACGCCCCTTCCCAGAATCCCTCCCCTCCCCCCCAAACCCCCCCCCAATTTTTTTTTTAAACATCATCTAATAAATTACCACACCCCACATTATACTCCCTCTCGTCCCCCCTGACCCCCAAAATTTTTTATTTTTTTTATTTTTGAAAGATCGTCTACTGAATGACCACATCCCACATTATACCCCATTTCCACCCCCCCCCCAAAAAAAAAACTATATTTTTTTTTCCTTTTTTTATTTTTGAAAGATCGTCTAATAATGTATTGAATATGAACAATTTCCTCATGATGGCTTTTGTTATACTGTCAAGCACTCAAATAGTCGAACGCCCTGTCCTCTGACAGCTCTTGTTAACCAGGTTTTCCTAAAGAAAAAAACTGGTTATTAGATCAGCGAATACTGGCCGGCTGGCTGGCGGGCGGACAAGCTTGTCCGCTCTCTAATTCAAATAGTTTTCATCCGATCTTTACGAAACTTGGTCAGAAGTTGTATCTAGACAATATCTAGGTCAAATTCAAATATGGGTCATGCTGAGTTAAAAACTAGGTCACGGGGTCACTTAGTGGGTTTAAACATTGAGCATGTTGTCCACTCTCTAATTCAAATAGTTTTCATCCGATCTTTACGAAACTTGGTCAGAAGTTGTATCTTGACAAAATCTAGGTCAAGTTCGAATATGGGTCATGCCGGGTCAGAAACTAGCTCACGGGGTCGAAAAAACAGATTGATTTTTTAACAAGGGGGGTAATTATGATTAACAATCAGTAGCAATGCACATTTTGAGTTGCAGTTGTCTGCCTTTATCAGACTATTTTATCGAAAATCTGGTTTTGTGACAATTTTGTCCCTTGTTTATTAAGAAACTGATATGTTATCAACGCAAGCAATTACTTCGTTTGTAAAGAGTACATGTACGAGCGGTATGACATGTTTAATATATACTTTAACATTTTTATGCCCCCCTTCGAAGAAGAGGGGGTATATTGTTTTGCACATGTCGGTCCGTCAACCAGATGGTTTCCGGATGATAACTCAAGAACGCTTAGGCCTAGGATCATGAAACTTCATAGGTACATTGATCATGACTGGCAGATGACCCCTATTGATTTTCAGGTCACTAGGTCAAAGGTCAAGGTCGCAGTAACTCGAAATAGTAAAATGGTTTCTGGATGATAACTCAAGAATGCTTAAGCCTAGGATCATAAACTTCATAGGTACATTGATCATGACCAGCAGATGACCCCTATTAATTTTCAGGTCACTAAGTCAAAGGTCAAGGTCACAGAGACTCAAAACAGTAAAATGGTTTCCGGATGATAACTCAAGAATGCTTACGCCTAGGATCATGAAACTTCATAGGTACATTGATCATGACTGGCAAATGACTCCTATCGAATTTCAGGTCACTAGGTCAAAGGTCAAGGTCACAGTGACTCGAAACAGTAAAATGGTTTCCGGATGATAACTCAAGAATGCTTACGCCTAGGATCATGAAACATCATAGGTACATTGATCATGACTGGCAGATGACCCCTATCGATTTTCAGGTCAGTAGGTCAAGGTCACAGTGACAAAAAACTTATTCACACAATGGCTGCCACTACAAGTGACAGCCCATATGGGGGGCATGCATGTTTTACAAACAGCCCTTGTTTTCAAAGTAAAGGTTTGGTTAACCAGTTAATTTTGTAACCTCTTGCATCCGTAGTAATAAGTAATTATTTGTAAGTTTGTTTCATTGGTTTGAGATAAGTCAATACTTACAGAAAACTATAAATCATTTATATGATGAACAGACAGTGCAACATCTATATGGCGCCTTCTTCAATTTGGGCAAACAAATAATAGAACTTTTAATAGCATAACACACTCAGCATAGATTTTGTCCAAATAAACAATCTGACCAAGTAACCTAAAGTTTGAGTCATAAATGTGGTCAAGAGGTGACAACGTTTTCGTAAGATTTGACCTGGCGACCTAGTTTTTGGACACACCTGACCCAGATTGGGACTCATGGCACACTTCGGGGCCGTGATCACTATCGCTTAAATCTTTCAAAGAGTATAGGAGATATAGAGGTCAAGGCAATCAAGGCACAAACCATTGACCCTTCATACTTGACTCATGCCTTCTTTTTATCCTGTTAATACCTTTAACATTTAAGGCAAGTGTCCTAAAGATCCTTAACCCTTTACCACTTAGAAACATATTTTTACGCATTAGTTTTCCATTAAAAAGTTAAATTAAATTTAAGACCTTTCTTATTTAATTCAAGTTTAAAGGCTTCATTTCCAATTCTTAGATACTGATGAGCAGCAAACAGCATTAAAACCTGAACAGGCTGCGAGTTACTCGCACGTTCTGGTTTTATGCTGTTTGCACGTAGCCATTTTCACTTTGCTTCTGAGTGGGAAAGGGTTAAAAAAGAATTGGAGATATGGTGTGAAAACAATAATGGAGCCTCAAACCTTTGACCTTAAAGTTTGACCTTGAACCGGCATATTTGATAAATGCCTTTTGAAAATCAACTCAATGCCCTCAACATTTGAAGCACATTAAATGAAAATTTGTAATAGGGTATAAGAGATATGGAGAAACGGTTATGAAGAGCATTCAAATAATCTTCCACTTTCGCAGAGGGTTATAACAGTAAATATCATTACTAAAGGTATTTACAAATATTTGTGTCTTGTTCTGTGAAAGCTGGGCATAATGCATGTGCGTAAAGTGTCGTCCCAGATTAGCCTGTGAAGTCTGCACAGGCTAACCAGGGACAACACTTTCTGCCTAAACCTGATTTTCGGTAAGGAGAGACTTCCTTGAAACTAAAACTACCATAAAAGCAGCAAGTGGCTTCCCTCATTAGCCTGTGCGGACTACACAGGCTTATCTGGGACGACACTTTACGCACATGCATTAAGCCCAGCTTTTACAGAACAAGACACATTTAATGAATGATATATCTTGCACATTATTTCAAGATGTTGTTCTTTACTTTAATGATATAAACACAACAGAAATATATCGAGAATTGCAATTTTATTTTGACATTTAAATACATTCAGTATTAATAAACAAAAAATAACAAAGGCATAAATCATATTGAGCAAAACAAATGTTCATTAAGTACAATTATTGTGTTTGAAACAACATTTAATGGTGAAAATAACATTTCATAACCATGACAAACTCTGAAGAGGTAGCATTATTTGCCATTCATAGAATATGATTATTTTGCACACTTGGATGGACAGCAATTCTAGGAGTGGCTTCTTTACGTTCCATTTCAACACTGTACATTTTTAAGCTCAACTTTAAAATATATTATGGAAGGTCATCCTTTGCTCAATTTTCATTATGCTCAGTTATATTTTATTATGCTCCAAGATTTTTTCAGTAAATTTGATGTTGTGCATCATTTTAAATGGTTTGATGTTAACCTGACATTTTAAATATTCTATCCATTTTTAATTGATATCTTTTAATGATCTTTGTATAATACTTGTAATAGAATGATTTACATGGAATTTCACGACAAAACAACAGCATCATATTTAAAAACAAACATTATTGTTGCTGCTTAAATTGTATTTCTATCCTGCTTGTACTTCAAATATACAGAATGTATATAAATATGAAAACAAAACAGGGTAAAGAAACATTTCCAGAAAAGCACCGTAATGGACGGTTACATTATTGCCACGTAATTTACAATACATTTGCATTTAAATAGTTGGCTAAAATTCTTGTATCTTGTGACAGTAATTAAATTTATTCAATCAGTTTACTTTAATTATATATTTTGAAACCAAAATGACTTTTAAGGAAATGTTTCTTATGGTTACCAAATTAAAAAAAAGGGATTGCAAGAAAGTAGCTGGAGTGATTGGGAATACAAAAATTATGCTTCATACAACAAGTTTTTGGAATAAATTTGCCAAAATATTTCACATAAAAACATAATTATAAAGAATTTTTTTTAAATAAAAATGTTTAAAAAATGTGTACATTAATCTTAAATGCCAATACTTAAAATGCAAAAATGAATTTAAAAAAAATAAGCTTGACATTAGTAAGAAATGGATTTGAAAATAAAGCAAAGTACAGCTGTAATTAATTCCAAAGGAATAGTTTGCATGTTACAATATTCCTGAAATGTAACAAATCAATTGCTTACATTAATACAATCTTAAAAACAGGCACAAGTGGTTAAAATCAATTTCCAACCAAATTTGGTCATGTCTTATAAAACTGACCAATAAAAATATTATGTAAGATAAAATGAGTACAGGGAGGATAATACACACATAACACTCAATCTTGAAGAGATAATTATGACTAGATCCCTTTGACCTAATTTTCTTTATCAAAATGAGATAAAGAAATGTTTTAACTATCACACTGTTTTGCAGTTCACAATAAAATAAATCCATTTGTAATTAACAATTTACTAGAAAACACCTGGACTGTAAATCTTCACTTCCAAAATGCGAGGTACTTTTAATGAATCTC
The DNA here is from genome assembly GCF_020536995.1 of Dreissena polymorpha. Classification (NCBI taxonomy): domain Eukaryota; kingdom Metazoa; phylum Mollusca; class Bivalvia; order Myida; family Dreissenidae; genus Dreissena; species Dreissena polymorpha. The sequence continues at coordinate 23,908,862 of NC_068358.1, read as the reverse complement.
ATTTATCAGTTGTAACCTGACTAAAATAAATAGTTGTACAATCCACATGAAAACTTTAAATGGTAGATAGTACAAGACATTTTCACAACTCTTTCCGTTCTGTTCACATATAACAGAAGGTTCAATTTAGAGTCATTTAAATATCACATATTCACGAACTTGTAAATGTTTTAATTGCTTTTTTTTAATAATAAACCAATACAGCGTTGTTATTTTTGTATTGTTATTTCTAAGAAAGACATATAATTGTTGGATATTTTAACACAAAAATAATAATATATAAAATTGACTATAACTGAGGTTTAAGTGGGAAAATGGGGCTCAATGCATGTGCATAGTGTTGTCCCAGATAAGCCGGGGTAGTCCACATAGGCATACCATGGACACCACTTTCTGCCTTAACTGGATTTTCTTTAAGAACAGACTTCCTTTAAACAAAAAATACAAGAAAAGCGATAAATGTCAACACTAATTAGCCTGTGCGGACTACACAGGCTAATCTGAGATGACACAATATGTATGTGCATTCAGCCTGTATTTTTCTGGCCTTAATGTATTGGCCATGCATATATTTTCCAAAGAATAACATTCCCAAAATTAATTTTGAAATTAGTCACAAATGAAATCAAATACTAATTTGGCCCAAGAGGACAAAACTAAGACACTCAATAAATTTAATCAAATCTTGATCTATCATGCAGATTGATCAAATTGACAGATTTTGCATATATCCCTCCCTTTGACAAAAATTTGCTATTGATTTCATTTGACAATGGCTTATCAATAATGTTTTGCTTGGTTCAGCTTATGTTCACTTTAATTGTATATGAAATTTTTAATATGTATTGATTTAAATTTATATTTTATTAATATTAAGATTATTTATAAAAAAGACTCCAGTCAACTCTAAATTTAACACATATTTGTGCCTTTGCACAAAAATAGGGGTAAAGCTGCTGAAAAGAAAAATTACACCTCTTGAAGAATTAATACTATACCAGACAAGAAATGCAGAATAACAGCATTGAGTATTAAAAGGTTTTTATTAGTATTCATAGATCTTTACAAATAAAATATTGATTGAAAAATCTATTGTATTATTATGCTAGCAAAATGATTTACTAGCAAAATCACCAGCGTGTGATATTGTAGATCTAAAATTACACTAATCCATTCAGCAATTTGCTTTAAAGTTGGTATTAAACTATAATATGAACAAAAATAATATGCATAGGCAAATATGAATACAATGCAACAATTATATTGCAAGTTGTTATACAGTAGGTAGATAATCAGAACAGAAAAATACTATGACAAGTCCGAAATCACATTAACCATGCCATTTAAATCCACTCTGGTATGGTTCAAAGGTCAAGTTGATAGCAATCAAATAGCTGGGCACGATTCTAGAGCCACGTCGTTAAACCCGACTCCATTGGCCAGGTACTGACGCTGTCCATTGACAAGAAGGTTGCGGATACACCCCCTATAGGCTCCATTGGCTCTGACACCCTTCTTAATATCTTCTGAAATGCAAAGTCAAATATACAAATTATTACTCCTTTTAATAGCAAAGAAAATTTACATTATAACTTCCAAACATAAACTAAACTTAAAATTATTAAACAAAGCCAAAAATTTCCAAGGACAATTAAATCTTTACTTGCTTACTTTAAACAATCCTGTTTATATGAACAACATCCATCATGATGCTGTTACATATTTTAGCTTGAAATATTCAGGGGATCAGGGTTACCCCCACACATATGGACACTTTATCTCATTTAACAGTGTCTTGTGCTAATATGCTACTTTAGGAAAGACAAGAAGTTTCTTCATATAGAGCCAAACTTTATAACATCATTTACAAGGATTTATATCAGTACATTCAAAACAGGGGCCACCATCATGCACTTATAATTGCTTTTAACATGTAAATGAGTAAGAATAATACAATAACAATTAAAAATGAAATATTAAAGTGCTTGATTTAAAAACAAAATGTAAGTGATCACACATACTTGGTAATCCTCCGATATACATCGGGTTGTTGGTATCGGTTGATGTGGCTGATTTTTTGCTGACCTCTGTAACTGGGTCAAGGTCATCCACTTTCAGAGTTACAACATTCTTAATCTTGGTAGCTGAAACAATTATTATTGGGCATTTACAAGCACTGTAAATTATGACAGAAGATGTTACATATATTTAAGATACATTCAAAAATTATACATACCAGTAATATAGCAAAAGAATCCATCATTATAGCCCAAACATTTTTGTATAATTTTATTCAGATAGAAATTAAAGTCATCAACATCATGCTGAGTGTGTCACCTGACAGAGAATAACGCAAAAAGAATACCAGCAAGAACAATTATTCCAATTACAAAAATTCATCTTCCTTTTATAGCTTCTAATATTTCCTTATGATGCATGCAAAAAACCAAAAAATTCTGCAAACAGGGCCTAAGTTAAATTCTATAATCAGGGCTTGACATTAAATTTTAAATACACTTGTCCAGCTTGACCAATGCCCTAAAATGTCACTTGTCCTGATAAAAAATGGATGTGTCCTGACCCTTTAATGTAAGTTTATATGCTCAATGTTTATTATTGATGCAATAGAGGGGCACATGTCCAAAGGTACAGCTGTCCACCTTGAGGATTTGAATTAAGGGGCCAATGTCCAACTTGAGAATTTGAGAGAAGGGGCAAATGTCCATTTAGTCTTGATTTCATGGAGGGGCAAATGTCCTACATTCGTATTACACACAACAATACTTGCTTTTTAAACTTTCAAAGATTGAAACCAGTAGAAAACTCACCAGTGACTGAGTGCCAGGCACCATCACAGAACTTGTTGTTCATGGCTGGGATCACCTTGGCAACAATGGAACCATCTCCGTTGTCAGCGCTAAACCACATCTGCAACAAAAAATCACAATGCATGTCAACACCAAATTGCATGTGAACATATCATTGTACTTGAAGGTGAATATAACATAGCAGATGCATGTTTACACAACATCAACAAAAAGAACACAAAATTGCATATGATCATTACAGCGCATTTGAACACAAAATTGAATAATAACATGGCATCACATGAGAACCCAAAATCACAGAATTGAGCGCTTTATATACTTCATAAAAACAATATTCAAGTTATCCAAGGTTTCAAGTTATTGAGGTTTCCATATCATTTTGCCTTTGCCTAAGCATTACTTGTATGTACATGTAAAAATAACTTAAAAGTCACACCGTCAGAGAAACTATCTACGGGTATATAGGGGTGTGCCGATTTTATGGGGTGTGTTTTTCGACTAAAATTATAGATATGGGTATGGTTTTAAGCACCTAAGTATAGATATGGGTATTGAAATCAGAAATTTGCTTGTATATAAATGCATATAGATTTGAAAGTATCAGTATCAAAATGGGTATGATAAATGTCATTTTTGTATATAAATGGGTATCAAAAAGTAAATTTCAGTAGCGGGAAACATATAATAGCAAATTCAATAAGTATACTGTATTGATATGAAAGTGATTAAAATTATAGTATGAAATGTGTCCACTTTATCAAATTCGAGTATTTAAATGGGTCCAGTTTATCAAACTTCTTGTATTGAAATGGGTCCACTTTCTCAATGGTATCATATACAAATGGGTATGCTTTTTTAAAAATCTTGTATCAAAATGGGTCTACTTTATCAGAGTTCCGGTATAAAAATGGGCCACATTTAAACAATCCTGTTTATATGAACAACATCCATCATGTCTCAGTGGGACATCCCTACCCTTAAATTTGGGCAGTTACCCCCCCCCCCCCCCCCCAATACCCGGGGAAACTATACACTAAAGCTCACCATAAGCACTGCATGGAAAGATGAGCTTAAAAGAAAGAGGCTTTCAATCCAGTAAAATCAATATTAACTAAACTCAAAGAAAATGATGATCAGCTAACATTAAAAAGTCAAGACGGAAACAACACAATAGAAAACCATTTTGAGAGTCTGTCAAATTTTGATGAGGTTTTCTTCTGTATCAATTATAATTTTGACTTCAACATTAGGTATATGCTAACCTCCCCTTCCACCATCTGCAGGACTGCAAAGTCCCCCTTGTCTCCGTGCACTGCGAAGATCGTGCCATCCAGACTGCGTGGTCTTATGTCCACCTTTACCTCAAGGTCTCGACCAACGTTGAAGTTGTCAACTGAAAGAACAGAAATATTTCCTGCAGGAAAGACGTATGAAGAAATGACAAGAAGATTGTGATATCATTTAACTGGATATTACTTTACTACAACCGATCAGCACATTGATATTATACTAATTGTTATATTAAACTTACTTCATTGATTGTGTATTAATCCTTTACCACTTAGATACAAATTTTCACGCATTTGTAGTCCCTGAGAAATCAAATTTAATTCAAGACCTTTCTTACTGTATTCAAGTTTTAAAGGCTTCATTTCCAACCCTTAAATACTGATGAGCAGCAAACAGCATAAAACCTGAACAGACTGAAAGTTATTTGCAGGCCGTTCTGGTTTTATGCTGTTTTCACATAGCAATTTTCACTTTGTTTCTGCGAGGGAAAGGGTTAATCATATAATATGCTGTTTTGTAATTTTTCTTTACAAGAACTATTATTATTTCGATGATTGTTTGCATTGAATGTCTGTTTTGTTATATAAATTTGTAAAATACCAATAACCTGTAATATGCTTAAGTTAATTTAATATTTGTACTTTTTCTAGGTATTTAAAAATCATAATTTATCAAAATAGAAAGGAGAATTGTTTTCATAACCATAGGAAAGAAAAACATTTAGATCCAATGTAATCCATAAACAAATCCTATGGGGTTTTTGTAATTCATACTACACTTCGGAGAGTGTATTACACTAAGTACACATTTCAGTTAAGGAAGCAAACAATTAAACAAATCTAATTACAAAACAACAATTAAGTTTAGAAAATTAAAACGGAATGAACAAAGAAACATGACATTGTTGTGAGCAATAACACATAAAAGTCAACATAAGGGGCCCAACCAAAAATATAATAATGACATGTGAAAATGAGCATTGTGCACTTCTTATAACTTTTTACTCATAATTATGCTTTTACCTAGGAAAATAATACAAAATGTAACATACTTTTAAAAAGAACATATTCATAAATGTTATAATACATATTTATAAATGATGAACACAAGCAATCTTAAATTACTTTCTTTCCTATAGAGAGCACATTTTACAAGCAATACGACATTTTTTATGCATACTTTAACATTTTACTTTTTAAGGTTGTTCAGGTCACTGGTTAATAACCAGTTGCAGTAAAAGGTTAACTGGTAAATGTTTTTTGCAACCTGTTCAGTGTTGCATCCCCAATAAAAACACAATGGTTTGTATTTGTCTTTCTTCTCATGACAATGGACTCATTAAAAGGCATGTGATAAACAGGCCCACTTCTGTGGTGAAAACCCCATCCAAATTTATCGCGGACACATGTTGAAAAAACATTGGGGAGTCAACTGACACCAAAAATTATTTTTACTTTTTTCATTCAAGTCAGAAATCCATAAATTACATATTGACCAACTTGGTAATTTAAAAATAAAAATAAAACAATGTCAGTAAACAAAACCACCATAAAAGTGGATGCAGAAAAATGTGTCATCTTCTGAGAAAACTGGGCTTAATTCATGTGCGTAAAGTGTCGTCCCAGATGAGCCTGCGCAGTCCGCACAGGCTAATCAGGGACGACACTTTCCGCTTTAATGGTATTTTTAGTTTCAAGGAAATCCCTCCTTACCGAAAATCAAGTTAAGGCGGAAAGCGTCGTCCCTGATTAGCCTGTGCGGACTGCACAGGCTAATCTGTGACGACACTTTACGCACATGTATTATGCCCAGTTTTATCAAAACAAGACACAAATATGTATGATTTTGATGTAAAGAGGTGCCACTTACTCTGTTGTATATATCCACCCTGGCTATGGAAGTATGCTCCCGGCTCAGTGATGTAGCCTTGGGCCTTTTCATTAGAGCAGGGAACCACGCCTGGAGAGAAGGGAGGCAACCCAATGTCTTCATTGCCAACCTTGATGTTCGCGATACAGCCAACAAAATTAGTGCTCATGCCCTGTAAAAAAGTAACCGTAAATATAAAGTAGATCAATCAGAAAGGGTCGTTCCGGCCAGAATTAAAATATACTGTTTCTCCAGCCGCTACCTTTCCTAAACTAGAACCATCAAGTGTGTCTGAAATGACCTAAAAGCATGCGGTTTTGTTGAGGGCATATGCAGTTTCAAAAACTGGAGCAGGAGTTAAGACTCTTGAGCCATCATTTAGATTTCTCTACCTATGAACAATTAAGTTGATGCCCTGTTTACTCCCAAAGACATTTCCCATTCCAGATTTAAATGTAATGAATTAAACAAGAGAGCCTGAAAGGCCCAAAGTCGCTCACCTGAGATAACAAGATATTATTGGGACAAATCTTCTGACCAAGTTTCATGAAGATAGGAAAATAAATGTGGCGTCTAGAGTATTAACAAGGTTTTAATATAGCCATATAAGGAAAAATGCCCCGCCCCCTGGCGGCAATGTTTTTCAACCAACCGGCATCATTTTCAAACTCTTCCAAGATTTTATTGGGATGAATCTTTTGACCAAGTTTCATGAAGATTGGACAATAAATGTGGCCCCTAGAGTGTAAAACAAGATTTTACTATAGCCATAAAAGGAAAAATGCCATGCCCCTTGGCAGTCATGTTTTTCAAACAAAGGTTACCATTTTTGAATTCATCCTAGATATCATTGGGACAAATCTTCTGACCAAGTTTCATGAAGATCGGAAAATAAATGTGCCCTCTAGAGTGTTAACAAGGTTTTACTATAGCCATATAAGGACAAATGCCCCGCCCCCTGGCGGCCATGTTTTTCAACCAACCGGCATCATTTTCAAACTCGTCCAAGATATTATTGGGATGAATCTTCTGATCAAGTTTCATGAAGATCAGAAATAAATGCAGCCTCTAGAGTGTAAACAAGATTTTACTATAGCCCAATATAGCCATTTAAGGAAAAAGGCCCCACCCCTTGGCAGCCATGTTTTTCAAGCAAACGTAACCATTTTCGAACTCATCCAAGATATCATTGAGACCAATCTTCTGACCAAATTTCATGAAGAACCTCTTCTGCTTTTTGAGATATGCTCCAAACAAAATTTAAGTAAAAAATCAACCAAGGACAAAACTCTAAAAACAGGAGAGCAAGAGTACACTGTTCTCATGCAACACACATCCCCTTAATGAGATCTACAATTGAAGTTTCAAGTTGATACTTCTAATAATTTTCGAGATATGGTCCAGTTAAAATGTCTTATTTTAAAAGGGGGAGGGGGCTTAACTAGTCATAACACTCTTTTAATGAATTAGAAGACGGCAACATACCGCAAGATTTGCGATTCCTTTGCCATTTAGGTCAGTGACATTGACACCTCCAAAGTAATATGGCGCCCTCACGTTTATTGACCGTGCTTGACCTGCTGATTCTGTGATTCCCACCTGCTCCTCATCAACAATCAACACTCCTTCTTTGAGGTTCCTGCCCGCTGAGACCTGGAAAACAACGGTTGAGTTATATGAGAAGCGTTCTGTGAAAACTGACTTGTTGCATTCGCATCAATCGTCATTCCCGGTTTCCTGTGCAATCCGCTTTCATGGAATTTTTCATTTAAAAGAAGTCTCTTTTGATGCAAGTAAAGGATTTCAGATTTCATTCCCAGCCTGATCACATAAGTTGTTTTGAAATTGATCAGGAAATAATTTGCACATACATTCAACCCCAATACCGCATTCAAATAAGGCAGTTGTCGGTTACTTTCACAAGCATTTGCACAACTTGCTAATAATACAGCTTTCCCGTCAAAAAAGTGTGTAAGCTTTTGATGCAATCAAGCTAAAATTAACCCATTTATGCCCAGTGGACTCTCCCATCCTTCTAAATTGGATCAATTTATTTCCAAAATTAGGGGTGTCAAGTATATTTATTTCTATATTTAGAATATTCCATAAAGAAATTCATTTAAGCAAACAGCGCAGACCCAGATGAGACGCCGCATTATGCGGCGTCTCATCTGGGTCTACGCTGTTTGCAATGTCCTTTTTTCAGGACGCTAGGCATAAATGGGTTAATAGGTTTAAATGAAACTACAATGTTCAAGCTACAAAATACAAAAAAACTTCTGAGGCATTTACTTACAGAATGCCATTTTCCATCATTGTAAGTTTTAGCTGTCCTGATTAAACCGACGCCTGTTCCACAGTCAAAGGTGTATCGGATTGTTCCATTTATCATTATCAGTGACATGTGATCAACATGTTTACTGTCAGCAAAGTAGAATATAACCCCATCTGCTTCTGTGGTTCTAAAGTCGAGACTGAAAACTGATCTGCAAACAAACAGTAATAAGTATGTAATATGATACAATCTTAACCCATTTATGCCTATCGTCCTGAAAAAAGGACATTGCAAACAGCGTAGACCCAGATGAGACGCCGCATAATGCGGCGTCTCATCTGGGTCTGCGCCGTTTGCTTAAATGAATTTCTTTATAGTATATTCTAAATATAGAAATAAATATACTTGACACCCCTAATTTTAGAAATAAATTGATCCAATTTAGAAGGATGGGAGAGTCCACTGGGCATAAATGGGTTAAATCTTCATATCAATTGGCAATTTTTAGCCATGATCTGCAACATGATTAAGGTATAATGCAACATACATTTTTGGTTGAAGTTACCATTATACTATTTACACAACTGGATATAAGGGTTTGACGGTGCATAATAATTTTTTAACAACTAATCACTTCAAACACAATGTAGAGCAAAGTACCCTAATTTCGACAGTTTAAGGTTAAAATGTGTATACCAATTTATTTGATCGGTATCCTCCTTACTTTGACATACCACTAACTTAACTTATTGCATGCTGTGCTTTTTAACTGTATACTGTCAGGTAAGAATGCTTTATACATATCGTACTTACTTACAATGTTAACAAAGTATGAGATCGTTATTTTAACATGGTGCCCCTTATTTCGACACCCTTAGTTTGTTTAAAAAAATGTAAACGAAACTTATATTCTTTCAATGGAACAGAAAATTACCACAACATTTACAAAATTGTAATTAATATTATTTTTTGGCATGCGCTTAGTGGCGTACGGCCGTATATTATGCCCGCCGATAACAAAACCCCATGATGTCCACTGTACTTCCTAAAAATGGTCATACGCCAAAAATAGCAACCCATGACGTAATCTGTCGATTAAAAAGCTTCAATCAACACTGCTTCCTGAAGACTCAATGCGTTTTGCACACGTTTTGATCAGTCTTAACTCCGCCTCCTTTTCAATCCGATCGGCGTTAACACGTTCGCTGTTCACGGTGCGGACTGCGTTTAATTGGAGTAAGTGCTTGTTTATTGTCACGATGTTTTGATAACAATAACGTGTGAATGTCTGCAAAGAAGTTGAGACCCCGTCTTCGACCCTGTTTGGCCAAAAGTTGTTAATTGTTGTAACAGTTAGTAGGCCAGCTCCATTGTTTCAATAAAGAACATTGTAACCCGTTTATAACTTGTCAAAATATTTTGTTGGCAAACACAGATATGAATTTGACAAAAATATTGAACTTGTACCACCAAGCATTCGTGTTCAGAATGTCGCAACGTACGCTTGCCGGATTTGGCATTCCACTTTCGACAAAATGGAAATTAGTATTTGATGAAAATGAATCTAAAAAATCAGAAAACAAACAAACAATTAAAGCAAATGAAACACCGAAGTCGCGTGTTTTTCAGACGACTTGGTTAAACCAGTTTGACTGGTTGGAGTTTGATGAAAAGAACAAACGCATATTTTGCTAAATCTGGTGTGAAACAGGGTTGCAAAATTCATATATTAAGGTATTAGTTTCAATAATCCAACTTCCAGCTATTTACGCTCCAGGTCGCTGTACGGATATACTCCTAAAAGCTCAGAGTATTCAAGAAAAACTAGAGCTGGTATGTTCATGGGTATGTTCATGTTATATTAAATTACCCAGTAATGATGTTGATCTATATAAAACGTGCGAGTTGACTACCTTGCGAGTTGACTTAGGTACGAGTTGACCGGCAACCATATATCTATATATAATGAAAAGATTACATAAGGCAATGCGTAATAGTTATTTAGTTATATTATTCGCTATGTCGAATTTACGGTCCAAACAATTTTTTGTTATCCTAACTTCGGACACCCCTGCATTTGCCGTCAAAAAGCTCACAGCTTAGTAGAACTGTTTAACAATGAGATCTTCCATGTTAGTTTTTCCGTTCTCAATACAAATTATAACGTATTCCCGCAAGAAAACGAAAAGAGAATTACCGTTTGTTGCTGCATGTCTTACAGCTTTGTATAAGGGCCCCATTCGCGTAAAAACACAAAACAATCTGTGTTATTCAACCTTGGTTTACGGAAAAAACAAACTCAAATTTTTATGGGTGAAATATTTTGATGATGGCAGAAATATATTACGTCATCAAAAACGAACTCAAATTGTCTAGAACTCACCGCAATAGGCTGAATTAGATAAAAAAAATGTCAAAGCATGTCGAAATAACGGACATGTCGAAATAAGGAGACTTTGCTCTACATGTCATCCAGCAATGACCAGATTCATTTCATTTTTAGAAGTTTGTTCTCGATGTGCAACCATCATTTAATGACATTTATTCATATCATAAAAGTTAAACAGTAGAAATAAAATTTCCTGAAGTAAAAAAATTTATTACTCTAAATTAATAGTACAGATAAGCTTCAAATAGCACATGCCAAAAACTGATAAAATCTCAGATTTTGGCCAGTTCTAAATAAAAATTCCCAGATTTTGTTCTTTCCTGATATATTCTGTCTTAATTCGCTATTGTCAAAGTGTGTTTTTACAAATTTACTTCATTTTCTTTATGTTTGTCAACAACTTATCCCTACAAAATACCAAAATGAGTAAACACATTTCTGAAAACCTACTTGATTCTGATGTTTTCTGGCAGTTGTGCGAACTCAAGCCGGCTGACAGCGTATGTTCCAAAGTAGTTTCCACGTTGGTTCGCAGCTGGGAGCTCCTGGGGCTTGGCTTGATCCAGTGCACATTGGCCAGGAGGCAGCGTGGGTAGGGCTGACAGGGGAATGCAGAGTAGTATATATATATAAGCCGTTTTCTGTGAAAATTATGCTTAATGGATGTATGCAAAGTGTAAAGCTAGGCTCATAAATAAACACTGACTTCAATAAAAAACTCATTCAACAGTTACATCAGTAAGTTCCGAGTAAATATCTTATAATGCTTTAATCGTGAAGTTTGTATTAAATAGTTATGTCAAATATCGTTTCCATGTTATGAATGTAGTAGACAAAAGGTTATAATTCAAAGAACACTATTATTTGAAAATGTACAATCATAGAGAATCTTATAAAAAGTTCTATTTGCTAGGGATAGCAGGTAATTATTTATGATATTAAAATGGGCCATGCTCTGTGAAAAAGGGGTTTAAGTAGTTCCGATATACCAACTTCCCAGTACATTTCCAAACAAAATAGCAAACATTTGTGTTTACAAAATTCTTAAAACACATTTATCGTCAAAAATAGCAACAGTGTTTTGTTGGATTATTCATAGTTATAAAAGAGCATGGTAATGATATTTTAAACATTTAACAAGTTAGTTGTATCACAGAATCCGTCTATGAACTTGTTACTGACGATGATTTTACTTTTTTTTCAAAATGGTCTTTTTATTTTAAGACGATTTTATTAAGAGACCACTTTTGGGTACTCCTAACAAGATTGACTGTACACATAAAAACAAACAGTTAAAACATTATTTCTTTTACGATCTTTTTTTAAAAGAAGGCATCTGAAAAAGGTTAAGTTGACAACACCAGAACACAAAATGTCAAACTGTCCTACTTGTAGGAGTTGTAACAGGCACCGGGGGAGGGGTAGGCAGGGGGTCCCTGTCATATGGCCCCTCGGGGTCAGGTATAGGGCATCCTGCCAGCGCTATGTTGGGCCTCCTTGGGGGCTGCAGCACTGCAAAGTTGAGGAACCTGGAAAGGATAAGGAAGTCTACTATGATCAAAACCGCTTTAAAACAAATAATTACACATTATCCCAGATATCACCATAAAATAAATAATTATACATTATCCATGATATCACCATAAAACAAATAATTAAAAATTATCCCTAATATTGCAATAAAACAAATAATTACACATTATCCCTGATATCACCCTATAACAAATCATTAGAAATTATCCCTGATTTTGCCATAAAACAAATAATGACAAATTATCACTGATATCGCCATAAAACAAATAATTATACATTATCCCTGATATCACCATAAAACAAATAATTATACATTATACGGGCTATCGTCCATAAAACAAATAATTACAAATTATCCCTTATATCACCATAAAACAAATAATCACACATTATTCCTGTAATTTATATGGCCACTTACCATAAAACAAATAATTAAACATTAGCCCTGATATCACTTACCATGAAAAAAATAATTATACATTATCCATGAAATCACTTACCAAACATTCACACCAATTCAAAAATAAAACAGGACACTTTATAATAAATTTAAATATCAATTCTTACTCTCCGTTGATGGTGACATCTGCAATACATCCCCCAAACTGCTCTGTGGCATCAGCAAGGTTGGCCGGAATGTTCACATCTGCATTTCCAAAGTACAGAGGGGTGGTGGTTGCCAGGGTAGCTTTCTGACCTTGGCCCGTTGTTCTCACGATCTCATAGTCATCTATGTTGATCTCCAATCTATAGGGATACAGAAGCAATGATTTCATGTAGGCAATACTCATCCTTGATTTAAGAAAAAGTTACATTGTAATGCATTGTAACAACAAGACATGTGTTCACTGGACACTGATGTCCCCAGATTCCTCATGTATCTTGATGCGTTGTTTGTGCTACAAACACGCTGTTTATGGCAAAATTTACTATTAACCTCCAAAACGACCATGAACTTAATTAGGTGGTAATTAGGCAGGAGAAACACTTGAAACTCAGTCAACGAATTAAAGTCATATTTCATAAGTTATTTTAAAATTGAATTTATGAAATAAAAAGTTACAGTCTGCACAAATTTGTTAATAGCCAAATGTGACCGATGACATAAAAAAGAGACCCTGACCTCTGAGGTAGGAAATAGATTGTACAAAAGAAATGCTGTCCCCTCATAGTGATTATAATTTATAAGTTATTTTGAAAAAGCATGATGAACGACAAGTTGTATTATGGCTAAATTATAACTTTGAACTTAAAGTATGACCTTTGGAGACGAGTGTTAAACGCAACATGTTGTCTTATCATTGATTATATTTGTACCAAGTCACTTCACAATCCATCAATATTGGTAAAGTTACAGCTGAGACAGGAATTTGTAAGCTATGTAATATGCGCAAATGCTGGACCTAGACCTTTTTGCTCTAGGGAGATGGGTTTACATGTGACACGTCATCTTTTCTTGGTCAGACAGACTGACATGTATACATAGAAATGGACATTATGACTGCTATGTGCCACCTTCTTCCAAAGAAGGCATACAAATAGCCAAATGCAAATTATCAATACAGTATAAAATATCACTGTGAGTTTTTGGTTCAATAAATATCAACCAATATGAGAGTGATGTCAATTGAGACCAATAGAAATATTAACTATGCCATAATACTACGCTTAAACACAAAATTTAGGCGCCAGAAAGTCCCTGCAAATTTCCATCCTCGTTGTGGACATTTTGAAATTCATTATTGGAAACAAAATATTAAAAGGCATAGTGATTAAGTTTTTCTATGTACATACAGTGTGCCCTTCTTCATGACAGATATGTAGTGCCAGCGGCCGTCATTGTAAGTGTTCACACGGCTCATCAGGCTCAGTTTCTCTCCCCCAGGGTCACTGATCACCGATATCTTGCCGTCCACCAGAGACACAGAAAATCCAGCAGACTGAAAGTAATGCAATTTCAACAAAATTGTAATATACTTTAGACTGTAATACGGGTGTTTAATGCATGTGCATAAAGTGTCATTCCAGATTGGCATGTGCAGTCTGTGCAGTCCGCACAGGCTAATCAGAGATGACTCCGCTGTTGTTGTTGTTTTTTCGTTTAAAGATAGTCCCTTCTTAGCAAAAATCCAGTTTAGGCAGAAAGTGTCGTCCCTGATTAGCACAGGCTACCCTGATTAGCACAGGCTACCCTGATTAGCACAGGCTAATCAGGGATGACACTTCACGCACATGAATTAAACACCATTTTCACAGAGCACAGCCTTCATTATAAAATTACTTATTATTATTCACTGAATTTGGCCTAATAATTTCAAATCTTTACAAGTTCCAATTTAATCTTAATCTTAAATGGAAAACAACGATAATGAGATTTTTCTTACCTATATAAAGTTAAAAGCAGTTGATATAGTCAATATGTCACGCTGAGATCATGTGTAATATTGAGAACTATTTTAGTCATAACGGAAAAAAAGACCTTTGTAAAATCTGTGTTTGTGCTTTTAATTACTAACCACAGACATAAATACCTGATCATTGTTGGCAACAAACAGCAGAAGAGCCTTGTTCTGTGTTGTCTTCATCTTGAAGGTGATGTCAAAGTTCCTGCCAATACTGTCTATTGGGTTGGCAATATAAGAGAGTTTCTTGACATCATAGGTGGCTATTCTTGAAATCTGTGAACATGTTAAACCGATTATTAAATATTTTTTACTCGATACTTTTTCTCATTACAATATCCACCTCTGTTAGTAATGGTATTTTTGTTTGATAGTATATACATTTGACCTTGAGGGGTCAGCTAGACTAAGTCCTACACACCACAAGCTGTCTGCACATGGTGAACATTGGTGGTAAGTTATTTTGAAAGTGCATGCTGAATGATGAAATTGCGTCTGGACAAGTGGTTTTAAGCTCAAATTTGACTTTGACCTTTGGCCTCTAATTGAGTCTTTAACCTTAGAGCTAGGATGATGCTGTTTCCAAATAATGAACATTTGTTGTAAATTATTTTAAAATTTCACGATGAATTATGACATAATTGTCGCTACGCAATGTTTGAAATATTTGATGAGCTGTTCCCACATGGTAAACATTAATTATGCAAAAATTATTTAAATGTTCAATAATGACAGATGAAGTTACAGTACGAACAAGCTGCTTAATGGCAAAACTTAACTTTCAAAGTCTGCCATGAAACAGCTTGTTTGACTGTAACTTCATCTGTCATTATTGAACAGTTAAATAATCTTTTACCTTAAGGTGTAACCTTGCCCTGTGAAAAATTCCAAATACAGTGTTAAAAATAAGTAGGGTTCACAAGTCTCCAGTACACAGTTAACTGGGGGTAGGAGTTAAAATGTCAAAATACATTGTCAAGTGGGGATGGGGGACATAATGTTGTTTGTCTCTAATAAGTAGGGATAGGGGATATAATGCAAGAAGACATTGTTGGATGATGTAATAATGTCAAATGGTCGTTGTTGAGTCGAGGAAAGGGTAGGATCTTTTGAGGCAATATGACCAGATCTTGACTGTGCACAAACCTGGTCCGGACAGCCGGGTATTACACCCTTGGCCTCCTTGTTTTCATTCAGGTCCCAGGTATTGAGCTGTATGGACACGTCTTCAATGCAGCCGTCAAACCCTAGCTTGGTCACATCACTGAGATTAGAGTAACAAAATACTGTGAGTGATCGCTTCAGTAACATACACAGTGATAAAACATTCATAAATGATCCAGGTATTAAGTAAACATCTGGTTACTGCAGGTATCCATTAAAACAATATCATCCTGATGTATTAAAAAATGTAACATTGTAAGTATCAAATTTAAAACAGAATGAACAAATTCCCTGGGCGTATATAAAGAAAGCTTTTCAGTGAGGTCTTCTTTTACCTTGTATTAAGGGTAAAATTCAGTTTTAATGTTTGATATAAATGGATTTCTGCAATCAAAAACTATAAAATATAAATAATTTTAGAAACATTCACTCATTGTACACTTTTCAATTAAAAACACATAAACGGGAAAGGTTCAAAGACTTAGGAGGAAATTAAATGAATTTTAGGTGTTTCCTTAAGTTTATTCTAACGAGTTTTGAGGAAACGAGTGAAAGCTTTCCCCTACCTGACTGGGAGGATAACTCCAGGGTAGCCTCCAATAGAGATGTCATCATTGACTTCTAAGCTGTGTCAGAGAGCCTGGTGAGTCCACTGGACCCACTGGAAAACATACACAAACATCACATTGAGAGCAATTATTTACTTGATTGGGTAACTGCCATTTTTAAAAGCTGACTTGATGGGGAGACACACAGCACAATGCAAAATTCTTAATTATTATACAATACAGGGGTCTAAATTATATACAAACCCAGGGGATTAAATAACCTACCCCCCTTACCAAGTTCACCAAGACTCTTTACATTTAAATAAATCAAGGAAAGTTTGCAAATTATTTATCAGGCAATCTTGGAATTCATAATGCAAAAATAAGCTGAATAGAGGCACGCCAAACATAAACACAAAGAATCCTGTCCAACATACCCCCTTCAGAATCAACGAAGAGCATTCCTGTCTTGTTGACCCTGTTGACCTGCACGTAATGCCAGTTTCCGTCGTTGACCTCCTTAAATCCGTATGTTATCTGGACACGACCCCCACCAAGGTCGTACTGGTATAGTACCAGCCCATCGCGTAACTCAACCGATATGAAGTCTCGGTTCTTGCTAGCGAAGAACAGTAGGCCGTTTGGTGCGTAAGTCTTGAATTTCATTGTAATCTGAACTTTAACAGCCGGTTTCCAGCCCGTCTGAGAGGTACTCAGAACGACGTAACCACTTCCATCAAAGCGGAAACCATTGGAAACAAGCTGTGTCAAAATGTCCCTAAAATTGAATACTTTTGTGAATTTTCCAAAACATAAAGCTGGCAAAAAACACACATTTATCTTGTTCTTCACATGTTATATTTTACAAACTGTTACTTTGTACAAAACCGTGTGTTATCAATTCATATAAATATAAATTTCGTTAATTTACATAAAATAAGCTGCAAAGAAAATTTAGAACGATGCTTAAAAAACATTTTAACCTTTCATATTTGTACGAAACTTTTATGGACACTTACAAAATATACTTTTATTCCAACAAACACAAATTGTCTATCAAAATATTTCTGCAACACAGGTACAAAGATGCTGTTTTAATTGCCAACCTTTCTCTAGCACCCTTGTAGTTGTTCTCTCCCTCTTTGAAGTTCCACAGACCCATTGGTGTGTCATCAAACGTTATGTCCTCAATAGCACCAACAAATTGGTTGCGTGTAACCTCATCGGATATCTAAAATGGACATAAAATACATGGCAAGTATTGGTCTTGTCATATATTATGAAGCCATCTGTAGCATAGAATAAAAATTTAACTGCATAACACATAACCTATTTACAAATTACCACAGGGTTGTGATTTTCAATAAAACCTTAAGGACCAAAAATACCTGATGTTCTGTAAAAGATTTTTCCAAAATTTTTCAATTTTAAATAAATTTAAAAGAAAAATTAGGAATATTTTATAGAGCCATTGGGGTGTTGAAATGGATAACATCTGCAGAAAGTAGCAAAAATCAGAGCCTGCACTGTCCGCACAGACTAATCAGTGACAATACTTTCTGCTTTTATGGAATTTTTCTTTCAAAGAGATCTCTTCAAAATGAAAACTGAATTTAAGCAAAAAATTCAGAAGAAATTTGCCTCACATGCATTTAGCCCAACTTTGCCGTACTGAGGCTCCAATGTTAGCTTATCTTCTCCTTACCATGTTGGCATCTACTGGCAGACCGCCTGCGTAGAACTTTGTGGTCAAAGGATGAAGATCCATCACGGTGTTGGTCCCTTTGGACATGCCGGTCACCGTGCCAAGTGTCCCTAGCTGGGCATCTTGCTCAATGGTGAGGATACCGGCCTTGCCAATACTGAAATGGAAAGGAAAGTAGTCAAATAGCATGAATAATGAATGTGCTTGGTGCAAGACCAATTATCAAAGGGCAAAAACTCAAAAAATAATTTTTTTTTAAGTTTTGGTTATCTTCTCCTGCATTTCCCTGCAAATGTCGTCTATCATGCATAAGTTTTATTTCAATTCTTTCAATAAGAAACAAAATGCAGAATATGTTTTGTTTTTACAGTCTAAATAAGTAGATTTTGCCAATCATGTCCAGATTTGTTGTTATTGCTTGAGAGAAATATAAACAAGAGGGCCATGATGGCCCTGTATCGCTCCACTGTTTTTTTATGCGAAAAAATGTGAAATTTACTCAAGCATGTGACTTTCT
The DNA here is from genome assembly GCF_020536995.1 of Dreissena polymorpha. Taxonomy (NCBI): domain Eukaryota; kingdom Metazoa; phylum Mollusca; class Bivalvia; order Myida; family Dreissenidae; genus Dreissena; species Dreissena polymorpha. Next base: position 23,890,342 of record NC_068358.1, on the reverse strand, counting down.
CTTTCTATCCCTCGTCCCACTGGGCGCTTAAAGTTGCAAGGGTGAGCATTTTTATATATGAAAAACGTTACTACGGTGTTAACTAAACAGACTAAAAAGCCCGGGAATTGTCGCACAGGTCCTTTGCTTATAACGTAGGTGCATTTATCTCTCCAAAAGATATTGTCGTTCTTTCTATTTCACATATTTTTAGATGCTGAAGATCAAATCTACGCATGTTCTACAAGATTAATGAAAGTTCCTTCATTCAATCATAAATCTTTTTTTATCGGAATGATTTCTACCCCACCCAGCCAATTTATAAATAGTCCTTTACAATATTATTTCAATGTCTGCAATCTCTTTCAATTTGGGGCAGTCCAAAATGTGTCGTTTGGTAAACGGTTAACATTTATGGATAGTTAACATGTTGGTCTACCTTTCACGCTCGACATGTATGCATTTATCTCTTATAATTAAAAGTTATTCCAAAAGTATTTTGATAAACTTTTAGTTTGAGAAGAAAATAGTTTATTCATCCCATAATAAATAAATAGCAAAAACGCATAAACATGCAAAGTTCAACGACTTCCTGTGGCCATGTTTTTTGATGAATCAAATTTTCTTGAACAACTTTTTAATGGGAGCCTTCAAAGAATAAATTTGGCCCAAGGGGCATAATTTGAGCAAACTTGGTAGAGAACTATAAGATGTCACTACATACCAAATTTGGTAGCCCTAGGCCCAGTGGTTCTGGACAGGAAGATTTTTAAAGTTTGCACAAAAGAGGCTTGATATAAGCATATGTTCAGTTTTGTGATCCCCGGGGCAGGGTCAAATTTGAGCCCCGGGGAATAATATGAACACATTTGGTAGACGACTATTAGATGTCACTACATACCAAATTTAGTAGCCCTAGGCTCTATAATTATGAACAAGAAGATTTTTAAAGTTTGCAAAAATAGGCCTTATTTTTAAGCATATGTTCATTTTTGTGACCCCCAGGGCAGGGTCAAATTTGACCCCAGGGGCATAATTTGAATAAACTTGGTAGAGAACTTTAAGATTTTAATAAATACCAAAATTGGTTTAGAAATAGGCCCAATGGTTATGGACAAGAAGATTTTTTAAAGTTTGCACAAAAGAGGCCCAATATAAGCATATGTTTAATTTTGTGACCTCTGGGGAACGGTCAAATATGATCCCAGGGGCTTAATTTGAATAAACTTGGTAGAGGACTATTAGATGTCACTACATACCAAATTTGGTAGCCCTATGCTATACGGTTATGGACAAAGTTTTTAAAGCTTGCACAAAATAGCCCTTATTTAAGCGTATGTTCATTTTTGTGACCCACTACATACCGAATTTGGTAGACCTAGGCCCTACGGTTATGGACAAGAAGATTTTTAAAGTTTGCACAAAATAGGCTTTATTTAAGCATATGTTCATTTTTGTGACCCCTGGGGCAGGGTCAAATTTTACCCCAGGGGCATAATTTGAACAAACAAAGTAGAGAACTATTAAATGTCGCTACATACCAAATGTGATAGCACTAGGCCCAATGGTTATGGACAAAAAGATTTTTAAAGTTTGCACAAAATAGGCTTTATATAAGCATATGTTCAATTTATTGACCCTAGGGGCATAATTTGAACAAATTTGAAAGAGGTTCACCCCAGGAACATTTGTGAGAAGTTTTATCAGAATTGGACTTGTAGTTAAGGAGAAGAAGATGTTTAAAGAAAAAGTTAACGCACGCACGCACGACGGACACAGGTCCATGACATAAGCCCTGCTGGCCTCTGGCCAGTGGAGCTAAAAAAGTAAAAATTTAAAAAAAGCTCTACCAGACGGAGGCATAGCTTATAATGTAATGAGGTCCCTTGTTAATGGCAAGTTACCAACCAATAAATATAACAAACCCATCAATACAAATATGCAATCTCTTATAAAAAAAAACACAGTGCATGACTTATGGATATAAGCCTTATCACTATCCCACCATTTTATTGCGAATACAAGAAAACCAATATTTAATTCAGGTAATATATTGGCATTTCCTTTTTGCTATGTTTAAATTCCACCCTTTTACTGCATTGGTCAACAGCACATCAAAGGCATAAAAATTTCTATAAAAAATCACCTTACCTTACAATATTTGAGAATAAATTTCTAAATACACATGTATACACTATTAACAGAACAAATCGAAGATATAAGGTCATTAACGACCTACCGTTTGGCTATGACCTTGTACCACTTCCCATCGGCAACATAGTGCTGATGGTTCACCTTGACCAGGCCAGAGTTCAGGTCATACTTCAACACTGCCTGACCATTCTCGATCTCCAATGACATGTAGTCCTGAAAACACACAAAAAGTTTAACTAAACAAGAGCTGTCAGAGGACAGCGCGCTCGACTATTCGAGTGCATGACAGTATATAATTGCATAAACTCTATCTATAATGCCCTCTGGCGGGGTGCAGAAACTTGGCAAAAGGAGGGCTTGAACAGGAGAAATCGTGTATTAACAATGCGATTCACGTGCCGTTCAAGCCCTGTTATGTATTTTTCATATCCATAATCTGGTCTACGTGCAGTTACTTCCCTTCTCCAGCCTTTGACGACTTTCCAAGCACAAATGTGGAACTGAATAAGCACCAGTTTCCTCATGCATGCAGGGATAATGACTTTTTCAATCCACTTTTCAAGTTATACCAACTGCACTCTCTTGACAACAGCTTTATTGTATTGGCAACGTCATTGAAGTTAAGGTTATTTACTCAACACTTTCAAAAGACTATACTGTAAATGTAAGTGTTTATGTACCTTCAACGTTCCTGCTGTAAATTCCAAAATAATTCCTCATTTCTTACTTTACACGGCTGCATTTCAACTTTGCATTAATCCACTGTTTAAACACATTAAATCGAAAACTGCCTATCCGAAGGTAAAGCCTCGTCATTTTGGATGATGACCGAGTGAGGCATATGTAAAACACAACCTTGAATTGTATTGAAATAATTGAATTATTTTGTCGATGTCAAATGAACAAAACATTGTTTTCAATGTTATTTAAAATTATTTTGGTATGTGTGATTTGTTTATGCAATAATAGTGAAAATACACATTTTCTTGGACATGATCATCTGCCCGAGTGTGCAGGAACGGATTTTTCGAGCGCCCGCAGATGATCATGCCCTCAAAAACGTGTATTATCCCTATAACGTAAGCCATTATGGGGAAATTGTTCATATTCAATAATTTATTAGCAATCTTTAAGATATAAAAAAAGGAAAACAAATTTTATTTTTTTTTGAGAGGAGGTATAATGTGGGGTGTGGTCATTTATTAGACGATCTTTCACAAATAAACAGGGAAAAAAAATTGGGGGGGGGGAGTAGGGGAGTAAGATGATGTTTAAAAAAAATAAAAAAATTTGGGTGGGGTAGGGGTGAGAGGGGGGTATAATGTGGGGTGTGGTAATTTATAATTGAAGCAAAATGTTCAATTATCTAAGTGTACAAGGGGCCATAATAATGTCAAAATGCTTGATACAGTGGTCTGCTCTTGTACATAGGTTGGGGTCATGTTGGTAAACAAGTATGCAACATATAAAAGCAATATGTCAAAGGATATAGGAAATATTTGGGGTAGTACGCAAACTTTAACATAGATTTATCAATAATATGCATATTCTAAGTATAAAAGGGGCAATAATTATGACAAAATGCTTGATAGACTTGTCTGCTCTTGTTTATAGGTTGGGGTGATGTTGGTCAACAAGTATGCAAAATATGAAAGCAATATGTCAAGGGAAAATGAAAATAAATGCGGTAGTACGAAAACTTAAACATTTGCTGCATATTCTAAGTGGAAAAGGGGCCATTATTATGACAAAATGCTTGAAAGAGTATGTCAAGGGACAATGAAAATAATTGGGGTAGTACGAAAACTTTAACATTTGAACGCTAACGGAAACGCCGACGCCGGGGTGAGTAGGATAGCTCCACTATATATATTTCATATATAATAGTCCAGCTAAAAATGTTGTCACGAATTCCCTTTGTAGTCGAGCTGTGTTAGTGTTAAAATTTAAACATTCTGCAACTTTAAACATCTAAAAATCATTTCACAATGTAGTCTTGTTTTCTTTTATGGATGATCTCGAGTCAGGATTGGATTCATGCAGTTAAAGTTAACTTGCTTGCTTTCTATTAGGTCCACATGATATTATAATTGATAACAGATAACTTCACTATCATGGGAAAACCCCATTCTTTCCTTGACGCATTTCCATTTGGTTATGTATAACCCCACAAACAATGTCATTTGTGCATGCTCTCTTTCCTTTTTTTCTGGCTGAATTGCTAAGAGCAGGATGTCCTAGCTTGATCTTTGCATATTAATAACATATTCATAAAACAACGTCAAAATCCAAATGGAATATATTGTCCTCCCCCCCCCCCAAAAAAAAACAACAAAAAACAACAACAGCATTTTGTATCTCATCAAATGTTACCAGACCACATCAAACATTGAAATTTTGGCTATTACTATCTTATGGGTAAACTTTATTTTACAAAGTACATGTATTCATTGATTTTGAGTGCATAAGGATCTTTAACTGTATGATTGAAAGTAGTTTACTAAGATTAACTGTAGAGGCATCATTTGTTATAGTGATAAACAAATCATAAATATGCAACCAAATTCAATGCTTTTTTTGTTGGTCAATAAGATGTCTATGGGAAATGATTTCTGACAAGTTTTAATATGCTAAAATTATAAGTGGACTTAAACAAAAAAACACAGATATTACTGGGCCTGGTTCTGGTAAACCTTGGTGTTATGTATGTGCATAAAGTGTCATTCCAGAGATATTACTGGGCCTGGTTCTGGTAAATCTTGGTGTTATGTATGTGCGTAAAGTGTCATTCCAGAGCCTGCACATGCTAATCAGGGACGACACTTTCATCTTTTATGGAATTTTTCGTGTAATGATGTCTCTTCTTACCAAAAATACAGTTTAAGCAAAAAGTGTTGTCCCAGATTAGGCTGAGTGGAAAGCACATGCTAATCTGGGACCACACATTTCACACATGTATTTAGCCCAGTTTTTACACAACGTGGCTCTGACAGTACCTGGTTTGGTTTGTTGCTGCCTGACATCTCGCTGCCCACATACAGGAGAAGGCCATTCTCACTCTGAGTCTTAAAGAACAGTGACACCTCACTGTACGATCCTGCTTGGTCAACATTGCGCGGTGTACGCAGCTGAACCGTTGTGTTGCCAAGGAAATTGAGACCCACACGAATCTGCCAATATATTAGGAAAATGTTTTAAAGTCCAATATAATATCTGCTGTAAATGTTTAAGTATATGTTTTTAATAAATTTGAATAGATCAATATTTCTTCTTATTTGTGATAAGAAATAGGTTAATTCCGTCAACACATCTGATATTCAAACAAGCACATTATTCATGGTGAATACACTATTCCATTTTTTGCATTTTAACCCTTTCAGTGCTGGAACCGAATTTTGAAGGCCATTGCAAACAGTTTGGATCCAGATGAGACGCCACAGAACGTGGCGTCTCATCGTGATCCAAACTGTTTGCTATTCTGATAGTATTCTTTGAAAAAAAAATCGAAGTAAATGCTAATTTAAAAAATTCAGCAAACAACATTTTAGCAGACGACAAATTTCCCAGCATGCAAAGGGTTAAACTCATCTGCAGCTTCTGCTAACAAAATAATTTCCAGTAACAAACTCACCAGACGTTTTACCACATGCTAACATGAGTAAATATGGGAATATGGTTTTATTTTTTATAACATGTAACAGGGGTTTCAGAACGTTTTAAAAGTTTTGGAGATGATTAAAGCAATAAGAGTAATGCACATTTAGATTCACTACTTTTTTAAAAAACTTTTTAAAAAGAGTGCCCATGTGTTATGGTACATTTTGGTCAATATAACGAGGTGAAACCACTACCAACTGGGTCCAATTGAAAGCCATGATGTGATATCCATGTGCAATTACTGGAAACAATAAAGAATATAATTTTGTATGACTTACACTTGAAGAACAGTATTTCTAGGCACAAGTACATAACAGCACATCCTACCAAATTAGCCTGGTCGCGAGCGATGGCTATTTTCTTCCTCAGCTCGTCAATGTTCATCTTCACCTGCTTCCCCAGCGCCTGTACCTTCTCTGACTTGTTGGCAAGGCTGTCCATCAGGGATAACATGTCCGGACTGAACTTCTGAACGTTGTTCACTGAAGAGAAATTTTGTAAACGTTTGAGCCTCGATCTTAGTTAACAGGGTTTGATGCATGTGCGTAAAGTGTTTACGATTAGCCTATGCAGCCTTCTCAGGCTTATCAGGGACAACACTTTCTGTTTTATGGTGTGTTTTTTTAAATGAAGTATCTTCCTTGCAAAAATCCAGATTAAGCAGAAAGTGTCATCAAACCACAGGCAAACTGCACAGGCTTATCTGGGATGACACTGTAGGCACATGTATTTAATAGAGCGAGGTTAATTTTTATTGCTATAAAAACTTCTGAGAGGTGTCCCAAGGCAGCACCCATTACTATTTTATCACTCAGATAGTATCATGTCAGGGGCGTTCCTGAGGATTTTTCAGCAATACGCACGAACGATTAGCATAGGGTAGGTGCGGGAGGGGGGGGGGTGCTCCTGCTTGGGGAGGGGGGGGGGGGGGGGGAATTGTGGTGACAACACAGTCGTAAAACGAGTCAAGTCTACACAGTGAGTACCACCCCTCCCCTCATCAGTGAAAAAATACATTACTTTGAATGTTTGGAGTTAAGACTGTGTTGTGTTTTGTATCCACTGTTATTTTCTAAAAGTTGGCGTCTTGTTTGCTTGTGTAAATAATTATAACCCCCCCCCCCCCTTAGCCCTCACTTTTTATTGCATTTTTTGAATTTTAAGAGTTTTAGTTTTTTAAGTTTGAAACTGAATTATATGCACGGGCTTAGTGCCGTATGCCTGGGTACGCCCCTGCATGTTATTTTCCTTTCAATGTCATTATATAATTACCCTTGCAACATATTTACACAAGAGTACATTTCCGCTAAATTGCAGGTCCTTGTCATGGCCCTTAGCCATTGACCATATTTATGTACCGGTTATGAGACCAAACACATGTGTGCAGATTAATTTCAAGACCTGTAGCAGAAACACATTTCTAACAAAATACAAGAATTGCATGATAATATTGTGTGTAAATCTTAATACACTGGTCAACCCTTCCACTTTAAAAATCTGTGATGGTTAACTAACACTCAGCATTTTCTTAGATGCCAAGTTCATACTTCAATGTTATTACTAAATACACAACTTTAAATATCAAACTGGGGTAAAATAAGTATATTTAATGTGCAAAATGAAGGGGGCAGATTGAATGACCAACTAATTTCTTAAATGAGAAAAACTAGCTTCAGCAGTATTTCTTGTTACATAGAACTGCATTTGTTCTTTAAGTTACTGCTATAAGCAAAAGAACACAAAATGCAAATAAGCCATTCTGGCTTTTAAGAGCTACAGTATAACTTACCCTGAACCTTGACATTATTGATGTCACGTCTGGTGTTCAGCATGTCATTCGTGAGAGGAACCGTCTTCTGAACCTGCTTTGAAATATCATCGAGAATGGCCTTGACCTTGTTCCTGGAGTTGTCTGCCTTTTGGCCGGCCATTTCACCCCTTGCCCTTACCTCTTCAGCTTTAACCCCAGTCTTGCCTTAAAATGAGTCGTGTTCTGAGAAAACTGGGCTTAAAGCATGTGCGTAAAGTGTCGTCCCAGATTAGCCTGTGAAGTCTGCACAGGCTAATCAGGGACAACACTTTCTGCCTAAACCTGATTTTTGGTAAGGAGAGACTTCCTTGAAACTAAAAATGCCATAAAAGCAGCAAGTGGCTTCCCTCATTAGCCTGTGCGGACTACACAGGCTAATATGGGACGACACTTTACACACATGCATTAAGCCCAATTTTCTCAGAACAAGACACAAATAATTAAATTAGAAATGCTATGGTAATATTCAAAGGGCCCTGAACAAATCTTAACTTAAAAATATCTTAAGCAACTTACCATTGTACACACTGCACATAAAAATCAACATTTTCATCACAGTTACTCTCTATACATTGTAAACAGAGAGAGATCTTATATGGTTCTTAATTCATTAAATGAAATTTCAATGTAATTTCAATGTCTACATTTTGCATTTTATTGTTTCCATAATTGCATTTCAGTGTCTTCAAAGCATGGCATTGCACACAATACAAAACTCACCGACTGGCACTGCTATTACTTTCTGCTTGATCTGGTTCCCTGCATTCCTCACATCCTTGTTCATGCCTTCCACTAACATTGTACCCGCCTTGGCTTCATCCAGCCTCTTCAAGAGTTCTGGTGTGAAGGGGAATTTATTTATAACAAGGGAATATCCCAGAACATAGGATTGAGATTTAGGGATCTCTGGGAACAAAAGGTTGAGATTTGTGATAAAAAGGGAATATCAGGGTTTATAGGGTTGAGATTTGATATAACAAGGGAATATCTCAGAATAAACGATTCAGGATTGCGATAACAAGGGCATATAGTTATATGAGATTTGGATTTGTGATAACATGGCAATATCTGAGGATATAGAGTTAAGATTTGTGATAACAAGGGAATACTAGAATTGGCATTTCATTGTGATATCTTAAATTCATCGGAGATCTGTAAAAACAAAAGAATATAATACTATATATAGTTTTGTATTGCTTTGCCAATGGGAGATCCGGAAATGTTGGAAGATATCTGATACTAGGATTTACTCTTCACCAATTTATGAGCAGCTAAAGCATTATTACATTGCAAACAAGAAACCAATGAAAAGTGATCGCCACTGCAATTTTCTATATTTTCCTTGACCATATATTGATTATCAATGACATGCAATTGTTGCAATATACCAGTGACATTCATGCAAAGTGTAGTGTACATACATATTTACCACAATTATCTGTTTCAGCCAATAAAATCACAACTTATTAATTTTAAAACAATACAAAAATTGATCTGTTTTCTTGTTAAATTATTTTTTAAATACTAGTTGTAAATTGTGTTTTTTTTTCAATTTCATTCAAGTACACAGTGTAACCTCACCATCTTGAGTGTTATTAAACTTCAGTTTGGCCTCTATTAGCAGCTCTTCACTTGATTGCGTGTAGTTCTGTGATGACTCTCCGACACCTATGGACTTAAACGAAATGAAAGGAAGAATTGAGTCTTGAACAGGATATTTTAATATTACCTGCAATACCTGGCACTGCATGTAATATAAAAGCCAAGGGCAATATAATTGCCCTAAGCGCTGCATAATATATCAGCAGAAACAGAGAAATAATACAATGTGGCCTTAAGATTGTTCTTTCATCAGACAAAAGAGATTTCTCATATAATCATGATAAATATCATGCACTGCTTAGTAAGCCATGAGCAAATAATTGGATCATTGGGTATCAAATAGTACTGCACATGTATCTCTTTATATACATAGTATTTGCCCTCCTTATTTTATCCCATCATTAGACGTGCATTGTCGAAATAAACCACTGTGGAATCAATTTTCCTCTATTTCGGCAGTGCTGAAATATAGCTGTCACGCGCGACGGAGAATGGTCATATAACTCGGAATCAACTATAAAGTAATCATTTTCAGTAAAATCGAATCCGATTCAGCAAAACAAACAATTTGATACCAAGATGTAATATATTTTTAACACATTAATGCAACTCAAAAAGCAAAAAAACTTTATTTACAAATATTAAGTGCGCGTACTCGTGACGTCATTATTAACACGTCATACGACACAATGCATGTTCTTTCACGCTAAAGCTGCAGTTTTTTAGTGTGTTTTTTCATTATTTCTTAAAAATCGGGGACATAGAAGTATGATAAACAGAAAAACAGGTTAGTTACTGATCTTTTTGTAATGTATTAGGCTCGGCACGATTAAAATTATGAAACAATGTTTGCTTAAAATAACTTTGGGATTTTCCGCGTAGTTCGAATTTCCCATTCTATTTTTAAAGAAATAATTTACAACTAAGAAAATTGATGGGATAAATCGAATACTAGGTTGATGCCGAATAAAGCAAAGTTTATTTTGCTTGGCACGAAAATCTGAACCACTCGCCAAGGCTCGTGGTTTAGATTTTCTAAGCCTCGCAAAATAAACTTTGCTTTATTCGGCACCGACCTAGCATTCTCTATGTATTGTGCCTTTGACAAAAAAAACCCCAAGAAGTGCTGGACAGTTAATGTTTTTCGATTTTTAAATTTTGTTTGCTGTTTATTAATGACTATTACGATGATATTTCTCATGTTTTACGGTTTTCATTTGAAAGTAGGTCATGTTTATTCCAGGCTGATATTATGATTACACATAATTGTGTTAGTTTGTTTTTGGTTTATTAGTAGATTTATCAAGTGTTGTATAAGCTTCTTATTTGTGAAGAAAAAACAATAATCGAAGAGAAACATGAACAACAGTTTCGTTTTCCATTTTAAAAAATATTTATAGAAAAAGAACATGTGCATAGTTACAAACCTTAGCAACCAATCAGAATGGCCAATATGATGAGAAACGGTGAACATGATACTGATTACTACATGGACCTTAGTCTTGCCAGTATTTTGGCAAAACATTACCAATTTTAATGAAGTTTTTGTTGTTATGTCCAAGAATATGCAGTTAACTATAGATTGACATATTAAACATGTATATTTTTCAATCTTTTCACTTAAAATATTTTGATGTTTTAATTAAGAGGGTCGATACTAGTGATAAACATGATATACTTATTGGTGAAGAGATATCTGAAGTTTCACTTCAATTGCTTGAGAAATCAAGAAGAAGTTTGTTCCACAAGTTTACACAATTTTATGCAGACCACCTGTCTGAGAAATAGACATACAGAGTGACTCCATCGTACCCTCTCTCAAACTTTGTTAGTTGTGCTATAGACATACAGAGTGACTCCATCGTACCCTCTCTCAAACTTTGTTAGTTGTGCTATAGACATACAGAGTGACTCCATCGTACCCTCTCTCAAACTTTGTTAGTTGTGCTATAGACATACATAGTGACTCTATCGTACCCTCTCTCAAACTTTGTTAGTTGTGCTATAGACATACAGAGTGACTCCATCGTACCCTCTCTCAAACTTTGTTAGTTGTGCTATAGACATACAGAGTGACTCCATCGTACCCTCTCTCAAACTTTGTTAGTTGTGCTATAGACATACAGAGTGACTCCATCGTACCCTCTCTCAAACTTTGTTAGTTGTGCTATAGACATACAGAGTGACTCCATCGTACCCTCTCTCAAACTTTGTTAGTTGTGCTATAGACATACAGAGTGACTCCATCGTACCCTCTCTCAAACTTTGTTAGTTGTGCTATTGACATACAGAGTGACTCCATCGTACCCTCTCTCAAACTTTGTTAGTTGTGCTATAAATGAGCCATGCTCTGGGGAAATGGGGTTAAATGCATGTGCTTCAAGTGTTGTCACAGATAAGCCTGTGCAGCCCACACAGGCTAATAAGGGACACCACTTTCTGTTTTTATGTTGTCACAGATCTGCCTGTGCAGACTGCACAGGCTAATCTGGGACGACACTACTTACATGCATTAAACCCCGTTTTCATAGAGCCTGGCTTCAAATATTCTTTTACTTAGTATAAATGCCTACCTTAATGGCTGCCGAGTCTGCGTCCTGGAAAGCAACGCGTGCAGCATCCCGAGCATTCTCAATGGCTTTCACGATGTTCTCGTAAGCCCTCCCGGCGTCCACTGCATTCTGGGCAATCACCCTCGTGTCCGTGTAAACACTGAAAGATAAAGGAACATATGCAACTCTTACGTCATCCAAAAGACCATAACTATATAATCTGTCCAAGCATGTGTCATAGGCCTTTGACACATATCTATTCATTAAAATTTTAGTATAACCTTCTAATAATTATGTTATTTTGTTAAAAAAAGATCACAGTGCTCAAACCCATATTCACATTATATTCCATCCAAAAACAAGAGATGTGTTTCTCATAAACACTATGCCCCCTATTGTGCCACTTTGAAGCAATATATTTGACCTTTGACTTTGAAGGATGACCTTGACCTTTCACCACTCTAAATGTGCAGCTCTATGAGATACACATGCATGCCAAATATCAAGTTTCTATCTTTAATATTGTAAAAGTTATGACCAAGGTTAAAGTTAAGTGACAGACACACAGACACACACACACATACAATGACAGACAGACAGACAGACAGACAGACAGACAGACAGACAGACAGACAGACAGACAGACAGACAGACAGACAGACAGACAGACAGACAGACAGACAGACAGACAGACAGACAGACAGACAGACAGGCCAAAACCAATATACCCCCCATCATTCGATCCGAGTGCATAACAATTTGTAACCTCAAATATTCACCCTAACTTACCTCTCTAATATGGATGCTTGCTCCTCCAGCATGTTAGCGTGTTCCTTTGCTTTGTTTAGGTAGGCCTCTGCCTCTGTCAAGTTCTCGAAGACTAAATTGAACTGGACCATTGCAGCCTTAGCTTGAAGAAGCATGGATGATGTGCGGTCAAGAGTCTGTAGGATATACAGGAAAGTTTTTGTGTGTCCAACATATTTAACTACATCAGCAAGAAAGTGATAAGCGTTTATTTCTTATTAATACATGTATTTCTTTATATCGTGACTTTACTCATTAAAATTTTCTTAGCGAGATCTATAATTTTTTGACCCGCTAAGAAATTTCATACCGAGTAAACTCTAAATATAGAGCTGACATTAACACGAAATAAACACTTATCACTTTATTGCAGATATGGCTGGAAAGTGAGCAGCATTTAACGAATTAAAAACAGTAATAAAGGGTATAAATCGGCTATCTTGTTTGTCACCCCTTATGATAATTATAAATAATAACATTCACAAATGAAAACCAAATATGAATATAGCAATCATTATTGAACTATCCTTTGCACAACACAAACCAAATATGAAAATAGAAAATAACTCAAAATCAAACTATATGGCATTAGAGATCTCAAGTAAATGCTGCTGAGTGATACACATCACCAGGCATGTCTCTCTGTGCAAGACTGTCCTCCTGGGTTCCATAGAGGGAGGTGGCTGTTGAACCCTCATAAGAAAAGCTGGATGGACAATGTAAAAGTGTGGACATCCTCTCCTATAGATGAGATACTCTCCGCTGCCCACAAAAGAGCGATTTGCGGAAGATCTCTGTGCCATCATACCTCATTTCCCTCTAACAGTCAGACAGATCAAGGGTACAACAATGATAATGATGATGATAATGATGATGTTATACAAACAAACAAGATGACCCCATACCGCAAAAAAGGAAATAATCCTATGCAGAGAAACTTATCGTTGCCTTTAAAACTACAGTGCTAACATCTTACCTCAAACTCTGCTTTAGCCACAGCGATGCTGTCTGCAGATTTGTTGAGTAGATCCTGTGATTGGTCCAGCGTTTCCATAGTGATATCTTCCCCCATCTTTATATCCTCAATGTACACGTCAATGTTTGGCATGACCACACCGCGCAGGCTACTGATGAGATTGTCAGCTTTTGCGGTAGTACGCTCAGATAGCTGGCTGCTTTCCTGTTTTGCGGAAGAATAAAACATGATCTAGGGTACAATCATAATGTTTGCTATTTCTTCACATATGTGATCATACTTGTGACGAAAGTAAATGACAACTGCCCTACTTCTGTTAGAGATAGGAAAAGAATGGCCATAGAAAGGATTCCATGACAAATGCCCACACAAGTCACGTGGCCTGGCAAGTTATCCAACAGCAATCCTCTGATTGTACTCCAGCACTCTTTATACTGACCAAGCCAGCCCAACTTATCAAACCCATAGGATACTGTCAATTTTTTATTATGAGCGAGCTTTTATGGAAGATGTAAAATTTAACTAACACACTCTACCGTTAAAAACAAGAGATTGCCAAGCAATATGGTCCCCTACCGGTGAAACTTCACCATTGTCAGTATTTTTTGTATATATTTGTTGCCATAGCTACCAATCCATGTTTTAAGTTTCATGAAAAAATATGAGAACTTTTAAAGTTTTCGCAGGATCCAGAAAAGTGTGACAGACTGACAGACAGACTGACAGACACAGCCGAAACCACAAGTCCCCTCCAGTTTCACAGGTAGGGGACAACAAAATGCAAACAGACATCAATATTGCATAACCCCCAACTGCATGAAACCAACATTCCAAACCAATCGCACCTGAAGGTCAAGGAGTCTTCGGTTGACGTCATCAATGCCCTTGTCTGTCTCATTAATGTTACCAAGCTGCCTCTTCGGTGCATTCATCAGCAACTTCACCCTCTCTAGCACTGAAATAGAAAATGCTGTGCTAAATATCAACAGGGTGGCATTAAATGGTTTTAAATCTTGCATTTTAACAGATTCTTGCAAGAAGACCCAAAATAAAAACATTCAACAAAAACTTAAATCAATAAAAACTTTTCCAACTTTGGAATTAATACCACAGACCCATAAAAAATAATAAAAGTGTGTGGTTTTCAAATGAATAAATTAAGTGACACCAGTAGATAAAAAGCTACAAGTATGGATTCTACAAAAGAAAACTACAAAGTATATACAGAATTGTTCTCACAAAAAGTCTATTAGAATGATAAGTCTGATATCTTTCAAAATTATAACATGCAAACTAATTAATTATGATCTATTCAATTAGGTTACTTTCACTTTAACCCTTTGCTAGCTGGGAAATTTGTCGTCTGCTAAAATGTAAGCTGCTGAATTTCTAAAATTAGCATTTTCTTCTATTTTTT